>NC_056736.1:452155536-452260536 GCF_019279795.1 Protopterus annectens
CCTGTGTGCACTTCATATCTCATTCAGTGTAAAAAAAAACTTCCTATGTGAAATGCAGTGTACCTACATATACTTTAGAGATCGCTGACATGTTATGAAATGTTGTCTGCTTTTTTTTCTTAGTTTAAAATTTGTAAAGAGATGTGAGCAAACATGTACCAGTTTCTTATTGTTTGTTCTTTTTTTATCTCTGAGCTTTGTAATACATTCCAGAAGTCCTGTGTCAGTTGTGTTTTGTAGTGGTAGTTTGATTAGACAATCTCGACAGAGTGGCCTATCATAGTAAGTGTGTTTGTTTCCTAGCAACAGAGTAGCCATCCAGCTTAGCTTAGTATGGTATGTCATGCATTACACATTATATCCTACTTTCTGATAGAGCTCATAGCTGTTAGTCTTGACTTTGGATTAATAAGTCTTGCATGAGACATAGCTTCTTGTTGATAATCTGAGCCTCTAAATTGTCTTAACAAGGTTTCCACATGATTATTTCCTAATATAGATACACATTTTTATTAGTTACTCTCATTAGGGATAATGTATAATTATTGACCATGGGATGGGTATGACAAATCTATAACCAAATCAGATCAAATTAGGCTTAAAATGGCCTGCAAGAGCAGCTAGCCTAGTACTTACCTATAAATCTATGAACCATTAATCCTTTACCAAAAATATAGGTTTCACACTGCACTCTGAATATGAGTCTGTAATCATTTTATTTATTTAACATTTGTTTACTGGGAAAGTCCAACTTGGAATGAAACCAATTTTCAGTGGAGGCCTGGGGAGAAATGCTCTAAACGCATGTCTTTGTAACAAGGGAAGAAACTGGAGCACCCGGAAGTAACCCACACAATGCAGGGAGGACATGTAGACTCCGCACAGAAGGCAATCCAGCCTTCAAATATTATTTGTACTCACAAAGTGTCTGCTATAATTTCTTTATAATTTTTTCATTCACTAAGTATCTTTATGAACTGAAAAGCAGTTTTGCCTGACCCATTTGAACTGTCACTGTAATCAAATGCAAATGTATAAATACTAAACACGAGTTAATGTGTATATTTCATTTATTGTGTATATTTAAACAGAAAAGACAAACCCAAAAATCAAAAATAAACAAATAAATAAAAATATTAAAAAAAAAGTACATAGTCAAGCCACTTTATCCATATTGTAAGACTACCCCTTGTCCCTGGTGGAATGTTCTGGAATGGCACATATATAAATCACGCCAATAAAAAACAGTGACCAGATAGTACTGTCAGTTTCATGTGGCTGCCATGTAAGTTTTGCTCTTCTATTTAAAGCAGGGGCTATTAGTCTTTTCATGATATTTGGGGATGCTATATGAATATTGACATTCCATCTGCAATCTAAGCTAATTAATGGCTTTGACAAATTATCAAAGGGCTGTCTCCTTGTAGTAGAAATAGTCATAAGCCAGTTTTTACAAGATATTTTACAGGATGCATTTAATCACTGGTTTCTTAAGTATTTCCGAATTATCCAACTTTAATGTAACATTTCCTAGATGTGATAAAAAATTATCAAGGTTCACCTCTGAGATGGCCTGACTATTATGCCAGGATTTGTGTTTTTTCTTTATATATATTTATAAAATGACAAAACTGAAAGTACTTGGTGTCTCAGACACTAGCAAAGCAAAACCAGATTTCTTTTATAAAACAGACATAAAAGCCCAAACTCAATATTCACAAACTTCGAAAAATTTCAAAATTAAGTTTAAGTTAAAAGTGGTAGTCCAAGCCGTGTTGTAAGGGTCAAGATCGTAAAATGTATTGTAGTCAGGCAGGCAGATCTTAATAATTTATATATATTTATATCATCTATCTCCTCTAAGCTTGTGATAGCATGTATCATTTATTTTTTTATGAGAAGAAAATAAAAATTAAGAACTGCCATGTTAGTCCACACTAGCTTTTTTAAGTTTCTTTTTTTATGCAAATTGAAATAAATTATGTACTTCCCTTTCTAGGTGCAAGTGGATAGTTAAGCAATGTATCTAACAACAGTAAGTTAATAACTCCTGATGAAAGGCTAATGCCAGCTCAAAAATGTGAATAACTGCAAAACTATTGTTGGTCCAATAAAATGTATTTGTGCTCCAGTATCTTTGTGCTTTTTATGAGAGAAATTGTAGTAGCCCTATATCCAGGTAGCCCACAATATTTTTATATGTTCTTTTTCCCTGTCCCCAGTGAAGGGTTTGCACACTGTTTTCTATATATTTTCTGGTCCTTAGCTGTTCTGAGTGAATGCATTGATGTACTCCTACTGTCGCAGAGCATGTGGTATATATCTGTACCCAAAACCTCTTCTCCTTAAGTTAAACCCAGAGACACTTCTCAGAATCTTTTCTCCTTTAAATTAATCTCTGTGTTAACTGCTGGCTGCTGTCCAAGCCCGAACTCGGAACCTCTGCTTTCTTTAATTGACCACTGACTATTCCTCACAGCTGGGTTCAGAACCTGTTCTGTGCTCTGCCCATCACAATGAGATGCCCATCTGTGGAGTTCACCTCTTCTCTCTTACCAAGATGAGCAAATTAGTGCAGATCATTCACTTTTATATCTTCAGCAGGCTCATTCCACACTAGGGGTTCATTAATTGCATCTTAAATCGCTGGTATGGAAGTTACTGTCTCATATCTATATGCCATGGAATTGGATTCAATGCTTTTCCTGTGAGTCAATGTTCTCTAAAAAGTCATGCTTCTCTGCTGAATTAAGTAAGCGAAAGGCATATTTCTGATTTTATATAATTAGTTACATTTGTAAAATTATTGTCTAAAAGATTATTATGGCCTCATGTAGTCTACTTCATTGCAGCATGTCTATGAAAAGTAAGTTAGCTGAAGTTTTCCAACAGTGCCACTTGAAGTCTAATCATCATTATTAAAAAAAGGAATTTAATGAGCGGCACAAAAGTGATGTCGATATATTAACACTTTGTAAATAAATTAGAAGATGCAGTTTAAAAAGTTGCAAAATGCACTCGAGTAATAATGCCGTACAACAGATAACTTGTTTTATTGCAAAGGTGACCTCTTAAAAAAAAATTAATCAACCCTACTAATCCAAAGGATACTGTCATGGGGTATACCTATAGTTAAAACATTGTGCAGGCATTTTGTAAAATGTTAACAAATATGAATAATGAAGGCTGCTTGAAATGCTGGCATAAGTCAAGGCTTATGGATTATGGCTTTAGTCAATCACTGAAACGAGCAATAATGATTTATAAACAATCTGTTTATATTGTTCTTTCATTTGTGGTTTTTCTTTTATTTCTTCTTCTTTTTCTTTTCTAACAATGGACTTTATTTTAAATGCAGAATATGTCATGGTCCTAATTAATCAAATGATTAAACCAGATTCCTTCATATGCAATGCTTATTCTCCTAAGAAAACTAATGCCACAAGCCTAGGTAAGTGGGGGGGTCAAAGCACCTGCTATACAATGCACAAGCACTCACATGTTGGACTTTTTTTATGAAGAAAGCTATTTATTTTTACCATCTCAATAAGCTGTTTATCATTATCATTGACAGGCATACTGAAGTCATTTGCAAGCTTTAGCATCAAGTTGATCAGACTTCTACAGCAAAAAGTGTAGGATAAGACAAGTGTTACTGTACATGTAACAAATCATGACCTGATACAGTTACCAAAACTCAAAAAAATCATGAGACTGTGCCATCGGCTCGGCAGTTCTGGCTATTTATTTTATACTAGATAAACATAAAAAAAATGCAAATGTGCAAATTCAGGTTTAGAAAAGAAAAATTATTATTTTTCCTGACTCATCATTTTCATAATATGCAGTAGGGGTCTCTGTTCCTTGATTCTAATATACTGCTTTCGTGGAATGTACAAACCACTGGAAAATGTCAAGAACAGCAAGCAGGATTGTTATATATTCTATGTACTATTTGCTCATTTTATACATCATTATAGGTATTTCTATAGCAGTGATGCTTTTAATAACAAACAGCAAATTAATACTCTGAAGAAAATTGTGATTAATTTTAAACACAGATTTTATTTTTAAACTAGGATTCAGTCTGTATGATATAGAGGAATATATCCATGTCTGTGACTCAGATGACCCCAGTTTGATTAGCCGCTCAGGCACTTTGGGAACCCATGCAAGGAGGAGAAGGGAGGAATGGCAATTTTTGGCTTGCTTATGTTGGGCGGTAAGGTATGGTTGGGTTTCTTTTTGTGGCTTGGCACCCCCCCCCCAGAGTAACAGTTGTAGTTCTGCAATCACATGGCTAAATTTCTGTTGAAATCGCCAATTGTTGGAACAAACTGATGCTATGGGTTGTGATACTCATGACATCAGCAGCTCACTCATTTAGGGCAAAAAAAGCCCTAATATAGAAGAAAAATCTATCCTATTTTTTAATTTATCATCATGCATGGTGTATTGTGTTCTGCAAAATTTCACCATAATGTATTTTTTTGTAATGAGCATCATTGCTGTATATGTCGGTGTGCTGTCCTCTTAATAAAAAAAATCTCAAAAAAATGCAGTAGAAGCAATGTTCTGCAGAATGATGTTAGCAAATGTTATTTTTAATGTTGTGCACCTAACTTTGAGAGCAAAATGTTATCCTCTTCCTAAATATTTATCATTTGTGCAGAGATCTTGCTCCATTTTAAAGAAAGCTGTCTTATTCGTAAATAAGTCTGACAGAGGAAACATACTCATGCTATGCAATACAAAATGTTAACATTATCAAAAATAGTTTTGTATGTGGCTTACAAGCTAAATCTGTCACATTCCTGACTAATACCCTGAAATGCACAATAAGGCATATTTTTTTCAAATTCTGCTTTATTTATCATTTTATTAAAGCCAATGTACACAATATATACAATGGAGCACAGATTTAGATTTGTATGTTTAAATGTACAATACCTGCTTTAGTACTTTGCCAGTGTATAGCTAGATGAAATTTGCTCCTTGTTATGTTAATATATTAATACCTGTCTTGCCTATGAACCAGTTCATTGTTTTGATTTTGGTCTGGTCATTTCATAGTTGTACTGGTTATACATGCCTGTGGCTTAGGTCATGACTGAAAAGGGAACAGTTCACTTACCCATATAACAAATACATTAAAAGGAACTTTAGATATATGTGAAGATTTGTTTTGTGGACAAAGCTGAGGTCATGTTTGTGAGTATCATAATATCTCTTATGCACACTATATTCAGTCCAAGGCTTTTCTCTTCGTAATGTTTTTGTTTTGTAAGTGGAGATATCGATTTCGTATTACAGAGCCGCCATCCATTTTACAAATGTTTATTTCAGCATACGTGATTTTGCTGTGTACTACAGAATCATATACTGTTGATAAACATTTTATAAGAATTATGATATATAAAAGATGCTACCAAGTACTATGATATTTATAAATATGTTTCTTTTCATTGCAGGGTATGTCCTGCATGCCACAGGATACTACACGGCATTTATAAATGCTTGAGTTTAAGTATATGGCTTAAACTGCATATATGTCATACAAAATTTTTTCTCCTTTTGTATGACATGTATGCTCAGCACTGATGTATGATGCACAAAGTGTCTCTGAACACATTGCAGCATATCTTAGACAGTAAATAATGTTGTAATATGGATTCTTATGTTTCTGCTAATAGGCACACAATGTTCCCACTTTATGTATAGTTTATATATTATGTACCTCATACTGCTATCACATTACAAAAGGTTTAACTTTCCAGATGCTGCAAAATCTTTGTAGCTTATAATATCACATTTTTATTCATTGTTTTCTAGTAGTAAGACACATAAACAGCATATGCTACAATACTGTCACAAATATAAACACTCATCTTGCTATCCTAGTTGCATGCCACATTACGCAGGATAAGTAATTCTTTATAAAGGATATGCATTATAAACTGTACTGCACTTTGTTAAATTCTTTCCGCCCTTTCCCCCAAAAATGTCTAATGCCATACTGATTACTTGGCTGTTAGCATAAAATAAACATCTGCACCATTCCTGTAGTTCCAGGAAGTGCATGTCACATTAGCTACAAAGACGACTTACTGTCATCTGCTCTGCAGAGAACAATGACAGTATCTGTCTCTGGGAGGATTTAGGAAGTTTAGACATGTTTTTCTTCTCATGTATTTAGATTTCTACATGCCTAAAATGAGGAAAAGGCCTGTAGCATGTTAAATTTACATTTTACTGAAAATTCTACTGCCTATCAAATAGAAATGGTGTGGCAACGGTGTGGGGGGGGGGCACAGGGAAAATAAAAATGAATTTAGTTGATGGCGACAGTGTATACTTTAGGTAAGTACAAAGTAGTTTAAAATCAGCTCTGTTCTTTGCGCATAAAATTAGTTCACATGCAAATGAAATTAACATACACAGCTTCTATCCAACAACTGCTTAATGGATGTTTACATGTTGATAAATTAGTCATCTTTAATCTGAAAGATAAAAACTACTAGGTGTGGACATCCACGTCTTAGTTGCGATTTACCTGCCATTGTTTATTAAAATGAAAAAAAAAATGGTTGATATATATATATATATATATATATATATATATATATATATATATATATATCATCAAAAGAACCTCTGACATTAGCTGATCATAGCTGCCTTTCTTGGTATAAAACAATGGCTGTTAACAGCCATTTTGTATCTGCAGATGACAAAGGTACATAATAGTGCAGCGTATTTTCTTTTCTAATGATGAATAGAGTTTTAAATCCTCCTATTCAGTCCAAATGATCGCAGATTTTGTTAACTGGGATATGGGTTATGACCCTTTAGCTTACCACAGAAGTGGATATACAATGATCATATCCATGTGTATCAGAAAAGCAAATGAACCCCCTGAGCCAGCCATTTGTTCTATACTAAGATGTGCTTTAAGCAAAGTAATGTGTAGTTTTAGGGCATCCTTACCTGCGGTTCGGAGCTCTGCATAGAGAAGTACAGCAAAACCCTTTAGCTTCATTTTTCTTCTTCTTGTGTGCCTTTGTTTCTTTTTTACAAACTTCTTTTATTCAGTTTGTTAGCAGAAACAGTAGTGTCACCTTGATTCTTTTTGTATTTGTGCCTATGTTGGCAGGAAGTCGGCTACCGTTCCTACTGATCACGCAGACCCAACAGCTCTTGAAGGTGACAAACTCATAATCTGAACCAATTCAGGAAGTCATTGAGGGTTTTGTGTGTGTGTGTGTGTGTGTGTGTGTGTTTCTCAGATAAAGGAAAATGAGATGCTGTCAGATCACTCAATAACTTATGTGTTCATGCATCGCAATGATATGAAACAGCAGCAGCAGCTGATTTTATAATACTCCTTTTTTATATTATCACTCTGTTTTCTCTAGCACACAGAAACGGTACCTTTTGTCACCCCTTGAGCTTCTAACAGTGAATACCCACATATGTACTTATAATTCATTTAAGTGCCAGAATACTTTTATGTGTATATAAGAGTGATTCTTACATGAGTGTGTGTGTGTGTGTGTGTGTGTGTGTGTGTGTGTGTGTGTGTGTGTGTGTGTGTGTGTGTGTGTGTGTGTGTGTGTGTATATGTATGTCTGTGTGTAAGTGTTTTGTTTTAGTGTCTTTTGGCTACCTGAATGCTGCAGCTGCCATGTATATTACTTGTGAGCAACCACTTACATGACACAAGGATTTGCTCTGACTTCAAATCTTTTTATCCTTCACATCTTTTTTGCTGCCTGCTGCTGAATCCATGGTATAGGGGAGGTATTTCATGAGCCTGCAGTATATTCTTTCCATCCAGGGTGAAGGCAAGGAACTAGACAATGAAATCCATCCAACATGGCAGGACTGGGCCTTTCCCCATTCCTTAAATTATAGTATGAAATATCATCAGCACGGGTGACATATTTGTGTTTTTCATGCTTATGGTATTAAACCTCCTACATGGCATCTCTGTGCTCCATCAAACACTAAATGCGTGACTGTTAAAAGCTCTGATCTGCTCCATGGGTTGACATATAGTATGCAAAAACGTGCCATCCTCCCAAGAATGAGGCAAGACCAAGTAGTAAACAAGCCCTCACATTCAGCCCACTAAGAACAAAGCCATTAGCTGAACCCATATCAGTGGCATCACAAACATGATTCCCTTTCCATCAGTGACCTTGTCCCAAAGTCACATTTTTTGGCACTAAATACAATACAGGAATGATTTTATTTTTATGTTAATGGAATTTTTCTATGAAATATTAGACTGCCAACTATTTTTATTTATTTATTGACATTTGTTTACCAGGAAAGTCCGACTGGGTAATATATACAGTGGAGGGGCAGGAAGCAAAGTTCCAGAGAGTTAAATAACATCAGATAAAACACTAGTACAAATTTAATTTAAAAAGCATATATACATACAGTTTTCATTTGTTTTCTGTAGTACATGACATCCTTTGACATATCTTGAGCACAGTGGGGAATTTCTCTAATGATACGGTCACAGTTTCATCATTAACTTTAATATTGCATCAATGTATTCTGAGGCAGTTTTAATTATCTTACAGTTGCTTTTACACAAATCCTAAAGACTGTCATCTTTCCTCCATTCATTCCTCTCTCCATTTACCACCTCCCCAGTCTTATTGTCTCAGTCCCCATCTAGTGTATTCCTAGATTATTTATGCAACTGGCAGCAGAGATCTTTCTGTCTCAGTCCCCGTCTAGTGTATTCCTAGATTATTTATGCAACTGGCAGCAGTGAGGATCCACTAGTGAGGTGCCTATTACTATGCCTGACCATGCAGAAACTCACTTACCATATTTAATGACCAAAATCCAAACAGCCGGGCATACTTACGCGAAAGTGCTTTTCACCGAAGAAGCACTTTCGCATAAGTATGACTGCTGCTGAGGCTGTACTACGGTGCGGGTAAGGAAAATTTCCATTTTCTCCACTGTAGTGTGGTCTTGGAGGGAGAATATTAAAGTAGGGGGGTGTGGGGGCACAGCCCCCCACAAGAGTGATGCAGGGGGGGCAAAGCCCCCCTGCTAAAATGTAAATGTAGTGTTTTTTTTTTTTGTCACACACGTTAACGAAAGCGCTTTTTCGATAAAAGCGCTTTGTTAAAGTGTGTTCGGGTTTTATGGATTCGGATGTTTGCTCAGTCGAGCAAACGTCCTAACTCTATATCTATATACATATATATATATATATATATATATATATATATATATATATATATATATATATATATATATATATATATATATATATATATATATATATATATATATATATATATATATATATATATATATATATATATATATATATATATATATATATATATATGTATATATATATATATATATATATATGGAGCTACTTCTAGATCCTGAAATACCACAATCTTGAACTACATAATATCGAGACCAAAAAATCGAATTCTCATAATACTGAAACTATATATATATATATATATATATATATATATATATATATATATATATATAAAACTATACTGATAGTATCCCAGGCTGTATTCTGCAACATCTCCATCAAGAACTAGCCTCGTCAGTGAGCACCCTATTCAACCATAGGCGAAGTACAGGCTTCATTCCAGTAGAGTGGAGTACTACCATAGTCAACCCTTTGCACAAAGGTGGTGCCACTACTGACCCTGGAAACTATCACCCTATTAGCTTGACAAGTCTGATCTGTAAGGCCATGGAGTGTATTATTACGAATCTCATAAACAAGGAAATAGGAAATCTCCAAGCACTTGACCCCACCCATTTCGGATTCGACAAGGATATTATCTCTTTAAATTTTACAACTCTGTTTCTAAAAAAAGATGTACTACGTTAATTTACAAGAAGGATTATACTGTACTGGCAAACCTCCCCGGAAACACAATAGCAAAGCCCTCCCTGATCAGGCCCACTACCCAATTGTCTCGAACTGTAATGTGTTGTTTTTTTAACATTTTTGCAGGGGTGCCATCCTACACTCCCCACACCACCTAGAAATTAAATATACCAACTCTGATATCACGCTACATTGAGTAAAAGTGTAAACACCCAAGGCACGCCCACATCTGCGTGAGAACCGTCCAATGGGTTACGCACGTACAGTAACACCATATGAAGCAGGAACTGCAAAAGAATTCCTCAACATGTTTAAAAAAGAGACATTTTAAGCCTAAAAAAGTAAACAGACTTCTTTATAACACTTAACTCGAACATACTTCAGTTACTTATAATACTTTAGTATTAGTTCTTATATTTTAGAAGTGTTAAAACGAATATTTACAATCATAAACATACAGAAAGTTTAATCTGCTAATAACCTTTGAGCGCTTGCTGTTATTACTATAAATATGACAGGTAGATAAAAACTGAAGACTTCCTAGTTTTAAATAACACAATTTAGTTTTAACAAACGATGTTATCCATGCTACAGCAGTAACATAACATTGCTATATGGATTTTTGATATTATGAAAGTTGTGATTTTAAACTTTTAATAGTATAAAAATTCTGGTTTGGGGTCCTGATATTATGTAGTCCGAGAATGTGGTAATTTGGGATCCAGAAGTAGTATATATATATATATATATATATATATATATATATATATATATATGTATGTATACACATGCATGCATACATATATACAATGAGGTTTACTTATACTGCTCCAGACTATGTGAATTTACATTCTAGGATATTCATGCTTTACTGTGCAGAAGGTAGAATCCAGGTCACTGTACAGGTTCTGCTTTACTTATTGCATAACTTTGAGATTTTCCTTCTTCTTCTTCTTTCAGTGCAGATTAAAATAATGCTCCATACGTGTGTGTGTGTGTGTGTGTGTGTGTGTGTGTGTGTGTGTGTGTGCATATGTGTGTGTGTGTGTGTGTGTGTGTGTGTGTGCGTGTGTGTGTGTGTGTGTGTGTGTGTGTGTGTGTGTGTGTGTGTGTGTGTGTGTGTGTGTGTGCGTGCATATGTGTGTGTGTGTGTGTGTGTGTGTGTGTGTGTGTGTGTGTGTGTGTGTATGTATGCATGGGTGAGGGGAGCCCGCATATGGAAAATCATCTGCATATGTAGTTAGTGACTGGTGACGTTGTACTGTGCAAGGTATACTACCTTCTGTAAAACTGTCCCAGAGAAGGAATAATCTGAGATGGACCTCTAGTTGTCTAAACAGGTAATATTCTGGGTCGGCTTTTAAAGAAAGGGGATCACAAAGGTTTTCTTCATGGTGTTAGGGAATGTCCTACTCACCAAAGAAAATTTAATAATGTGAAAGATAACTGGACAAAGACTATCAAGGCAAGCAACTATGATTGCAGACAGATGCAGGTCCAGACCACAACAGGTGGAATTGAGTTCATGGAACTTTCTGGAATCAACCAGATAGAACTTAGACCATCATTGATCCACTTAGATGATGCTGAAGAACCAGTCATCTCAAGGATGACACCTTATCTGTGAAGAAATCTAGCCAAGCAGTGATCTATCATGCAGAAAATGTATTTTGAACCTGTAGGTATTAGGCTGTGTTACACAGTTTGCCATAGATTAAGCTGAGATCAATGGATAGGAACTGCATCTTGTTATGGGCTTTCTCAGATTGATATGCTTTTTAGTGGGCAGCCAGTATAAGCTTGTCTGCTTGAAAGTAATGCACCCTCCACTGTCACTCAAATTTGTATCCTTTCCTTTTCATGTTGCCTTAGAAATGATGGAACCACTCAGGATAACATATATGTGTGCTGGACAAGACAGCCAAGAAGAAAGGAAAAGATCTGAGATTACGACCCAACTACATTACCAAGACTATCCACAACACCCAAAATATCAGGCACATTCACTTGTGACATGAACTCCTCCATATCAAATCCTCTTAAATGATGATAGTGGATCTCCGGAGAAACAGGGGAAATTTTATTTGGGTCCCCATACTGGCATGTACTAAATGGTTGCCAGTTCTATCCTAACCTCTGGATCTTCACATGAATATGGAAGTCCATCTCAAAACTGGGTCCCCTAATATGCAGCTGGATCGCAGAAATCTGACTGAATCCAACACTATTCATAAGCTGAAGGAATTCTAACATAAAATTATCTGATACATTGTTGCCCTAGATATTAAACTCTATATTCAATCATCAGTAATGTAATCAACCACAAAATGACAAGGAAAACAATCAATTCCTGTAAAAATTTCTCCTGGCTTACTGATGTACAGTAAACAAGGAGAACACTCTCATATGCACATGATGCAGCCAGAAGTATGTCCTGAACCAACCAATAGGGATCTGTTTCATTTGAAACATGAATTTAAAAACAGGTGGTTACCAATATGAACCTTTCGAAGGCAGTAGATCACAGGAAATCCAGCAAGAATAGCAACATCCAGATCAAGGCCAAAGTTAGAATCCATCCAGGTGTCCATAAGAAAACAACATTAGTCCGACGTTAATGAAAAAGTGCTGAGCATCGGAGAGGATTGTCTTATGTTAGTATAGCTGACCTACTCAGCTACAGATGGAAATACTAACTGCTATAGATATCTGGACTAGATACAGGGGCGTCCTGTCTAGAAAGGTTTTACCCCATGGCATCTGGTGGACATGTGTACTGAGATAAGATGTTGCTGTGATTCAGCTGATCCCTGAGAGATGTGCATATTGAAGAGTGCACATCCAAAAGTACCTTCTCTGCAACATAAAACATCAACTCCAGAAGAAATAGAAGAGCATGAAAAAGAGTCCCAGTCTGTCAGTTCTTCGGGGCAATAAGGTCAGACTCATCAACCGATAATAACAAGCAGGATCAAACTCAAGTACTCAGATAATAAAACAATCAATAGTAGTGCAACAATAAAGAACAATTAAATAATTTTCAGAAATATCAGCCAAATAAAATAAATAAAATGGATCAGTATTAGACATAGCAGCTTTTATTTAAATTACCAAGTTAATACAAAGTGCTCATTACTTATTAATAGAACAGAATGAGTACCAAGTCAGACAAGCCAGCTAAAGTGAGATATAAAAAGCGTAATAAATTGTGTATACCTTTGTATAATCAGAGAGTAATATATAAAACAGAAATCAGATAAAAAGCAAAAAATACAGCTAAAAAAAAATAAACAAAAAATCTAATTGAGATAGGTTCATAGGTAATTAATATGCTTGCAGTTCAGTTGACCATTGAGGACCCTAGCACAAATTCCCAGCTATCCCCAGTAATTTCTAGTTAAGTCACTTGCTTATGGTTACAGCAGCAAAATGAGGGTTGAAGGACTTAAACCCTGTACAAGTAGAAGTACAGCTTATAGCCTTAACCCTCTGTACCCAATGCAGGACATACCCTCTGCACCAACTGCCTGAAATATAAAAAAGCATAATAAATTATGTACAGATTTACAACAAAACTGCAAATTCTCAGACCACACAGCCTGTACTTCAGCAGATAGATTAAAAATGTGGAAGGACTACCCTCTTGCTTCTTTGATTTTGGACACTCCTCCCGGTCCCATATCATCAGCTCATTTTACTGTGTAGAGAGAGAGCATTTGGGAAAGCCAACCCCCTTAGTTTCTTAATCATGAATTATCTTCTTTTTCTTCTCTCTCCACTTAAAAAAATATGCTTTTTATTCAGCTGCTTTTACTGTAATTGTGTTCTTCCTACTTTATTACCTTATTTTGCCTTGCTACTTGCTCTTAAGTATTGAAGTGCTTTTATTCTGCTGTATTTATTACTGGTTGTTAGTAGCCTGATTAAATTTGATGTTATTCTAACCTTCTTAGTTTTGGTTTTAGCACTTGGGCTTCAGGCCAGTTATTTTACATTTAAAAAGGTTTTTGTGGTCTACACTCTTGTAGACAAACCTTATCAAAACCCTCTCTCCATAAGTCCATCCAAGTTTCAGAACACTATGTCTGGACAATTCCCATCAGTTTCTCCTGCCAGCCTGGTCGACATGGGCATACTGAGACAGTGTAGCAATTGCCTCATGTTCACTGACAATCCTCTTCTTCTAGCACACAATTCTTCTTCTTGCGAGAAATGCATCTGTATCAGTAAACTAGTATCCATACTCTCTCTCGCACCACAGTCAGTACTCCTGACAAAGAGGAGAGTGCCAGCACAAACACCACACCACCCACATCACATAGCTAAGCACAGCACATACCCACCTATGCAGAGGTCCTCAATAAAAAACTTACCTAAACAACAGAGACCTCCAAAACACACTCCTAAACATTCCACACACAACATCAAACAGATCACAGACAGCAGACAACACACCAGTGTCTCACAAACACAGCCCATAAGGTATAACAATAAACTCACACAGCCCCATAAGGCACAACAGTAAACCAAACATACTAGTCATTGACACAATTGTGAGACACACCAATGTCCCCCACACCAGACTCGACAAGGAGAAGATCACGGTTACTTGTCTATCAGGTGCCAGAATCTGCCACATCATACACACACTTAAGTCTCTCCACAAAAGATACAAGTATGACTGTGTAGTTGTTCATGTTAATGTGAATGACTCGAGACGTAACTCCTTGGACTATATGAAGAGAGACATGATTGAGCTCTCAGAGTATGTGTCCCAGGCAGGTATGACCCTAGCCCTAAGCAGCATCCTACCTTCACAGAGAATGATACTACAGTACCACAACTTCAGCAACTGGCTTAGTTTCTGGTGTCATTCCAAGGGGATCCAGTATCTGTCTGCCTGGGAGGACATGGTTGACAGGCCTCAATGATTTGCCAGAGATGGCTTCCACTCGTCACCCCTGGGATTCAGGATTCTGACTAAGGCTCTTGCCTCCCCCATTGAGCCTTTTTTAGGCAATGTCCCAAAGACAAGTCTTCCAACATAAAAGATCTGTCAAAAAGCAAATTGAAGGAAGGTCATGCTGCTTAATGCTAGCAGCCTTAACCTGAAAATGCACTCATTGGAGGCTCTCCTCACAATGGAAGATGCCGACAATCTGTGCAGTCACGGAAACTTGGGTCAAGGCTGCAGAGGGCACCCCAGCCTTTCCAGGCTATACCTCATTCCACACATTCCAATCCCAAAATGAGGTCAGGAAGACTAAGGGTGGTGGATTTTCTATTTTCATTAAAGACAAGCACACTTCCAGACTGGTTTGCCAGCATGATGCACTAGAACTACTCCAGGTGCAACTGACATTTGGCAAGATACCCATCCAAGTTATAGCCAGCTATAGACCCCGCTTCATGACTCAGGACACCCACTCCTCTTACTTGGGCCTACTTGACTCCATCAAGGTACTCCCTAACACCCTGATCCTTGGTGACTTCAATTACCCCACCATAGACTGGGTGAACTATTCCTGCTCTAATGTACTAACCTAATGATTCCTTGACTTCATCAATTCTAACACACTAGACCAGCTTGTCTCATCCCCCACAAGGGGAGATAACATTCTAGACTTGGCTATCACCAACATGAGTGACCACTGCACCACCCCCATAGTAAATTCTTCCCTGGTGAGATCAGACCATTGGTCTGTCTCATTTGAAGTGTTTATCTCATCCAACCCCCCTCCAGCCATAACCATGCTAAAAAACTTCTCAAAAGCTGACTACAACCCTCTAAGGAAGGGTATCAGTATCTTCACACCACTGCCCCCTCAGAGGATGCAGACAACTATGCTGAACAGTATGCCAGTGCAGTATACAAGCACCTATACAACTGCATGGACTCAGCCATACCCAACAGAACTAAAACCTGCTCCTCAAGGAAACACAGACCTATGAGGTGGACATCATCTATCAACAGGCTTTACAACAAAAGGAAGACACTGTTGTCCAAGGGTAAAAAGGCACAAATTCCCAATTGGTAAAACTCCCTCCTTAGCCTCAACAAGCAAATTAGATCAGTAGTGAAAATCTCCAAAGCCAATTATGAATTGAAACTAGCTTCTGAAGCAAAGGCTAACCACAAAGTCTTTTTCAGTTACATAAGGAACATCCATACATACCCAGGTTTATTACGAATTAATTCATAATGGTATCACTTACACTGATCCTGTTGACTTAGCCAACCGGCTAGCAGATAGGTTCAGCGTAAACTTCACCCACCTGTCCTCCCCAAAGGCCCATTCGACATCCCAGATACTTGTCCTGCACCTCATATCTCCATAGATCAAGTGTTAAAGGCCCTATCCAAGGCAAAAAACACAGCTTCCATGGGACCTGATAGTATCCAAGGCTGTATTCTGCACCACCTCCAGCAAGAACTAGCCTCACCATTGAGCATCCTATTCAGCCATAGCCTAAGTAGAGGCTTCATTCCAGCAGAGTGGAGAACTGCAATTGTCATCCCTTTGCACAAAGGTGGTGCCACTACTGACCCTGGAAACTATTGCCCCATTTGCTTGACAAGTCTGATCTGTAAAGCCATGAAGCGTATTTTTATGGACCTCATAAACAAGGACATAGGCAATCTCCAAGCACTTTACCCAACCCAGTTCGAATTTGTCAAGGGGAGATCTTGTCTGTTGAACCTGGTTGACTTTTTTGAGACTGTCAGCAAGGCACTGGATGATGGAAAGTCAGTACATACAAATTACCTTAAACTTGGCTAAAGCCTTTGACACAATCCCCCACTCAGGCATCATCAAAAAGCTAACACAACTTTGCGTAAATCCCTTTTTCATCAGGTGGGTGACAAATGGCTCACTGATAGGACTCACAAGGTCAAAATAAGTGCCTCCACCTCTGACAGCAGGCCTATCACTAGTGGTGTTCCTCAGGGATCTGTCCTGGGACCCCTACTGTTTGGCATTTCAGAGGTCCAGGCAAGGACAAAAGGCCTGTGGCTGATCAAGTTTGCAGATGACTGTAAGTTGGGTGCTGTCATTGACTCCCCAAATGATGTTAACATACTACAAGAGGGTAATCCAAAAAGTGTCGGAGTCAGCAGAAGCAGGCAACTGGTTCAGTCAAAAAATACTTTAATTAAACAACAAAATAAATAACCAAGTTGAGCACTTTCATTCATCCCAGAACTTCATCAGAACTAACTCCCAACCATTCAGTTTGGTTTAAATAAGTCACTCATACAATTAGCACTAACCATTCGATTGGTTGAGTAAAGTAATTGCTAACTGCTGTTCATTAACTATCAAACAAGCAGTGTAAAGACAAAGGTGCAGTAGTTTCATAATACAGTTCAAAACAGGGTAAATGATAAACCTACTGGGTCTAAGGCTATATAGCATCAATAAATAAACAGTCTAATCAGCAAAAAAAATTTTTAATTGTGTGGTAACTAATACAAAACAGTATAAATCCACAGAGAAAAGTCAAAAAGTTCAAATACTTTCAAAAACTAGTAAAATTAAAAAGTTCAAAGACTTGTGTGCTGAAGTGGATGCAAGTAAAAAATAACCAGCTTTACAATTTAGCTGCTCTTAGCTTCAAAATAGGTTGTAGGGGAAACAAATTCATTAAGGCCGGGCTGAATTGTGGCATCTAGTCTCAATTGCCAGAGGAGCTCCCTATATTCTAACCTGATCCCCCAAGCTCCACCCCAGAATCTTTAGAAATGATGTCAAGAATACCAAACAAAATTTTTTTGAAACCCACGCAAGACAAGGAGTGCTTATAAGGTATTATTCAAATTCCCCTTCCTTAAATCATAAAGATGTTCATAAATTCTTCTGGCCAGTTTCCTTTCTGTTTTACGTATGTAAAAATCATGACATTGATCACAAATTGCAATATATATACCAATCCCTGGGAATTACAGTCACCCCTCTTAATGGTGGTTTGACAAAAATTCTGTAGGGTAACTGTTTCACTCCCTAAAATATATTGGCAATAGTTGCACCTTCCACATCTCCTTGTACCAAACTTCTGAATAGGTTGACGGTTTTCAAGCACCTCCTTGAGGTTGCTGTGTATTTTATAAACAAAGGTGGGTTTGTCGCCTAAGTGGTGGTCCAAGTCCTTATCCAATTTAAGAATGGCCCAGTTGTGACACATGATCTCCTTAACTGTACTACTGAGCCCATCATGTTTGACAGCCATCCCTAGGGAAAAATGTCCTGATTAGAATCACGGTTCTTTCCAATATCGGCCAACAAGTGAAGATTCCCCAAAACACATTGATAGTGTGTAACCCTTTTGTCACTCAATTCTGACTTAAGTTTGGTGATCAAATCTACAGGGTAACCTCTGTCTATAAACATGTTAGATATCAATTCAAGTTCATGTTGGAAAAGCTCGTCATCAGAAGTCATATGGGCTGCACTAATAAACGATATCTGTGCAGTGACAGAAACCTGGTTCAAGGCTCCAGAGAGCACCCCAGCACTACCAGGTTATACCTCATATCATGCTTATCAGCCCCAAAACCCGGACCGAACCACAAAAAGAGGGGGAGTTTCCATATTTATCAAGGATATCCACACCTGCAGGTTAGTGGCATTGCACGAAGTATCGGAGATCATCCATGTAAAACTAACAGTGGGCAAGACTGCTTTTCAGTTTATAGCATCCTACAGACCACCCTCTCAAAGTCAGGAAACCCACTCGGCTTTCCTGAAAACATTGGAGAACATGAAGATCTCTCCGAACACCATTATATTGGGTGACTTCAACTACCCAAACATAGACTGGGAGCACTACTCAAGCCCCAGCACCTTAGCCCAGAGGTTCCAGGAAATTATAAACTCAAATGCTATGGAACAACGAGTCACCACTCCCACAAGAGGGGATAACATACCAGACCTGATCATTACCAACATGAGTACTCTATGCTCCATACCAGAAGTATATCCCTCATTGGTAAGATCAGACCATAAATTAATTTCACTGGATATCCACATCCCGACCCCACCCCCAACCCAGAAAACCACAGTGAAAAACTTCTCAAAAGCGAACTTCTCACTTCTCAAAACTGAAGTGGAATCCTTCAAGGCCCCAGGGCCAGTGAAAACTATGGCCCAAACTGCAGAATCCTATATAAACGCATTCTACGGACATCTCCAGGAATGCATGGATTATGCTATCCCAAATAAAACCAAGACCCAATCATCCAAAGGCAGGCGTCCAGTCTGGTGGACCCCAGCCATAAATAAACTGTACAACAGAAGGAGGAAGCTACTACATGATAGAGCAAAATCCCTAATAGGGAAGGCAGCTCTGATCAGTACTAGCAAAAAATTACGATCCCTCATAAAATCCTGCAAGGCCAGCTTCGAGAGAAAAATTGCACAGGAAACTAAAGACAATCATAAGGCTTTTTTTAGTTATGTTAGGAACCTGGGATGCAACTCCCAGACTTGTTCTGAGTTGATTCTAAATGACAAAAAATACACTGAACCCACAGACATCGCCAATATCCTGGCAGACAGGTTTAATGCAAACTTCTCCACCCCCCCCCAAAAGAGCAAGTATCTATCTCGGCAGAGGACTGCCTCCCAAACATCTCTGATGCTCAGGTGAAGGCTGCCCTCTCCAAAGCAAAAAAACACTGCTTCCATGGGACCAGACGGTGTCCCGGGTTGCGTCCTACATGAACTCCAAGAAGAACTAACCCCTCAAATAAAACAGCTGTACAATCTCAGCCTCACTACAGGATATGTGCCCACAGAATGGCGTACAGCAACAGTGGTCCCACTCCACAAAGGTGGAGCCTCTACGGACCCTGGAAACTATCGCCCCATAACCCTGACTAGGCTAGTCTGCAAGGCTACGGAGAGGATCATCATGGAGCTCATAAACAAAGACATTGGGGACCTACAGACACTAGATCCTACCAAATTCGGCTTCATCAAGGGCAGATCCTGCCTTTTGAACCTGGTCGACTTCTTTGAAACAGTCACCAAAGCCATAGATGAAGGGAAGGTAGTCCACACAGCCTATCTGGACCTAGCAAAGGCATTTGACACAATACCCCACTCGGGCATCATAGATAAGCTATCCAGCTTAAATATAAACCCCTGGGTCACAAACTGGCTCAAAGACAGAACCCACAGAGTGAGAGTTGCTGGAGCCATGTCAGACTCGAAACCGGTCACAAGTGGCATCCCACAAGGTTCTGTCCTGGGACCGCTCTTGTTCGGTATATACTTTTCCGAGGTACAGGCCAATGTGGGAGGACTATGGCTCACCAAGTTCGCAGATGACTGCAAACTGGGTGCCATAATCAACTCTCCAGCTGACACAAACATCCTTCAAAAAGGTCTCACAGAGACGGATAACTGGTGCCAGAGCCATGGTCTAAAGCTAAATGCCAAAAAGTGTATAGTCATACCCTTTGGCAAAAACAATGTACCCACAAATTACCACATAGGCGGTAACCCATTAAGTACAGAGAAAGTAATTAGGGATCTGGGGACCCAACTTGATAGCAATCTCTCCTTTGACAACCACATTGCCAAAGTGGTTAGAAAGACCTTCTACATAGCCCACCTCATCATGAAAGGATTCACATCTAGATCAAGAGAGGTAATCGTGCCCCTTTATTCATCCCTTATCAGGCCTATCATAGAATATAATGCCCCTTTTGGGATGTACCTTACCCGACACCTGCAGCAATAAGAAAGACCCCAAAAGTACCTCACCAAGAGGATCAAGGGACTCAAGCAGATGCCATATGCTGCTCGGTTAAAAAAACTCCAGCTCTACTCAGTTGCATACCGCCTACTTCGAGGTGATCTATGCCTGATATATAAAGCTATGTCCAATCCAGAATTAATGGACATGTTCCACCTCAGTAAATCTAAATCCCTTAGAGCCACACGCTCGTGGGACTTGAACCTCAGCACAGAAATAAATAGAACTTGCTGGAGGGACAAATTCATAACCCAGAGGCTCCCTTCGCTCTGGAATAGAATTCCAATTCATGTTAGGCAGAGCACCTCACTGAATCTCTTCAAGAAGAATCTTGATAAGTGGATGGGGGATCATAGGTTTGTCCCGGGGATTACTTCCGTGTCACTATTAGACAGAGGCACAGTAAACTAAACCTTAAAAAGGGCACAGTATACTCAAATCAAGGGGTGGCGTAAGCCAAACAAAATCGGGCTAGGCTTGTAATTGCTCCAGGGCAGATAGCCTAGTATGAATCTATGAACCTATGAATCTAATAAAAAGATCTTTTAATGTTGACATAAACCATAAAATAGGACATAAACCATAAAATAGGATAAGCGCTTTCACATATCAAGTATGCTTCATCAGATCCTCTAAAATCAAATAAAACCTTCAGTTTAAATACAATCGTATAACCAATCAACAGCTCATAACAATTAAAATTAATTATCAATTGAGCATTAAAAACACAGAACACAAATTTAAATTTTTCTCAGCCTGCGTCCTTTCAATACAGGCTTAATAGAGATACTGTTATTTATTCCTGGATATTTATGTGCTTATAACCTCAGTATCCAATGAAGTTCTTGTTGTTCAAGAAAATTACTGGTATCACTCCCTCTGATATTATTGTACACTGGTTGCAAAACCCTAAATGAAAACCGGTGTTCAGGAAATATCATCACATGCTTGACCAAATCATTCAATGCATTCTTTTTGCGTATTTCATATAGACGTTTACTTATATGTTCCTTCAGCTTCTGAGTGGTTTTATCCACATAATAACATGGGCATGTATCACACGTAGCCATATACACCAGATTGCTAGTATTACAATCAGTATAGAGCCTGGGTTCAAATTTAAACAAAGTGTTGGGACAGTTTAATATTTGTTGTATACATAAATCATCACAAAATTTGCACTTCCTACATGCATACATACCTAATCTTTTGCTCTCTGTGGAATGCTTGTCCTCTTATCCTTACATAAAAGCTGTTTCAAGTTAGCATTATTGTGAAATGTAAAATGTGGAGTCTCACCTACAATTCTACAGTGGAATCATCAGTGAGCAAAAGTGGCCAATATTTGTGAGCAATATCTTTTACCACTTTGTTGTTACTAGAATAGTCTGTGGTAAAGGAAAAATATTTCCTATTCCGTGTTTGAACATTGTTACTGGGTGGGGAAATAACTGCAGCTACAGACTGTACATTATTAACATGTGTTGTTATATCCCTTTCCACTCTCTGTATCATGTTCTTCTTATAACCTCTATCCAGAAACATGCTTTTCATTTTCTGCGTCTCCAAATTGAGAGTCTCGCTCCCTTCACATATCCTTTGAACTCTCATATATTGGCTTTTAATAATATTTGGAAAAATGTGACGGGGATGCATACTATCATGGCTCAAAAGCCCATTCCGCCAGCATGATTTCCTAAATAATGTGGTAGGAATATTTCCATCCTGATTCTTATTAACAGATACATCAAGAAAATCAACACGGTCATAGGAGCCAGTAATAGTAAATTTCAAAAAATCAGTAGTTAATTCTAACTGCTGTACGAATTGGAGCAGAAAGTTATGATTCCCATCCCAAAACATAAAGACATCATCCACAAATCTTCTATATAATTTAACTCTATTAATATATGGACTATTGTATAGATGGCTTAACTCCTAAAAGTGCATAACTAAATTCGCACAGGAATTAGCACAAGGGGTGCCCATAGTGATACCCCATTTCTGCAGAAAAATCTTTTCACAAAATAGAAACAAGTTATTACTCAAAATAAGCTCCAGGAATGTACAAACTATCTAAACTTCAACAGTAGAGAAAGCTCTTCATTGTAATAAAACACTTCTTATAGCATCTATACCATAATCATTTTGGTATACAAGTAAACTGGTTCTTGACATCCATGGTAACCATCAAAAGAGAAGATACATAATTTTTGGCAATGTATTCATTGATATCATTTAAGAAGTGCATGGTATTTTCAATATGGTGTCAATCATAGGAACCACCTTCTTTAATTTACCTTCAACATAAATAGAAAGTGATTCAGTAACCCAACCACCTCCTGACACAATGGGTCTCTTAGGGGGTGATACCAAGGATTTATGTATTTTAGGGAGTCCCTTGATCACTGGAATAACCGGGTGGGTCACTTTCAAAAAACCAAATAAAGTCTCAGTAATTGATCAATTCATTAATAGTTCATCTAAATAATCATGCACCCTTTTAGTAACTATTCTAACATAAGATCTATCCACTTTAACATACACATCATGATCATCCAACATTTCATTCATAGCTCTAACATAATCAACAGTGTTCATAAGAACAACCGCCCCACCTTTATCAGCCGGTCTAATAGCTAACAAATCATTGTTCTTTAAGCCTTGTAAGGCTTCTTTCTCTGTGTTTGTCAAAAAAAATCCTATTTTATGGTTTATGTCCTATTTTATGGTTTATGTCAGCATTAAAAGAGATTTTTATTGCCGTGGCTATCCTACTGGTATTTTATTATATGCAATGCTGTGTATACTGAGCTAGTACTCTTACAGTCTTACAGTATGTCTTTTCAAAAATGAACGTTTATAACCTGACTCAGGATAAACATAAATGGATTTGGTTCATTTGATCAATGAATGAAATAGTCAAAATTCATTTGGTTTGAGACCAAATGATCGACAATTCAGTTAATCTATCAAATGAAATAAGCCAAACAATACACAAAAACATGGCAAACATTTTTTTGCAGGGGGAATGCCCCCTGCACCCCCTAGACCAACTCCAAGATTGCACTTGGGGAATAGGGCACATTCCCCACTGTACCATGATCTCAGTCAAAATGGGTTGATGAACTAAACTGTTGATCATGTGGTATCAACCATATGGGTTTTGACAATTTCATTCATCGATCAAATGAATTAGACCCAAACATAAACATTAGTCAAATTAACAAAGAGCAAATGCTGCAATTATTACATGCATATTTCTCAACCTCTTAGTGCAAAAAATTGAGACAATCCTAAAATAATGGGGAGACAAAGGCTCAAAAATAGGGACAGATTTTAAATATTGCTCTTATAAACTTGTTGCTAAAAAAACACATTTCTGTTTGCATGCATTTTCAGAAGGATTTGAAGTCTGAAACTCAAATGTATGTCATTATTTAATGACTTCAATCCTCAGTCAATCGCCAGAAAATCACAAATTTTATAAGGAACAGACTAAAATACGAGGTAACAATCTGGACATTCGGTGAACATCTGAACAGTTGAGAGGTAGGATTACATGGGAATGTACCCATTCCCACCCCAATAATATCTTTCTTTGTTTTGCAGTTATTTCAAGTTTTTTTTTTCATTATTATTTTTCTTTATGAAAGTGTCTGGACTACTACACTATGCCCCTGCCTCCATTAGGCTTAACTATATAACTTTTGCAAGAGCAATTGGAGAAGTTTTGTAGAAACAACACTTATTGTAAATACAGGTGTAATAGTTGTTGGAGGATGGCCAACTTGTTGCATATAAATCTCATATTTGGACTTGCCTTTTATTTACAAATTATTTTATTTATTCCTTTCTTTCTAAAGTTTCTGAGCTGCTACACAGTGTCCCCACCCACTGGTATTGAGCTATATAACTACTGCTAGAGTGTGCAATCTTGAGTTCAAGTGGTCATCCATGTAGCATGAAGCATAAACATGAATGTCATGTCTTTGTACCATTGCATGAGATGCCTGATCAATATTCCTGGAGAAGATGAAGGAGATCATATCAGAATGCTAATACAAGACCATGTGAGTTCCTGTTGATGTTACATTTGTACTTCACTAGCCATAATAATGGATATTTTTTAAATTTAAGTACATGCATTTCTCTTTTATTTTCTCCTAAGCAATTATTTGTTTGGTATAGTTGTTCAATATATATATTGTAGGCATTTTAGTCTAGCATGTTTATTGAAATTTTGCTGGTGGTGGGCATTTATACTTAGAAAACACTAAGTGTTTTTGACAGATAACTGTTTCCATTAAAGGTGTTTTGGGATAGTCTATATGATTTGAATAATGGAAGAATTAAATAATTATACCTTTAATGATTTATTAAAATAGAAATCCCATCTACAATTAATAATTGTGAGAACTTTAAAAGTAAGTGTTAGCTAAACACCTGGCTGTTAGCTCACTTGTAATTAATCCAGATTACTAAATTCCTGACTTGTTAATAAACTGTTCACTATTCCAAGGGTATGGGGACTGAATCTTTCTATCTTCATTTGCCTACTGTGTGACCTTTTTTACTTAATCAGACAGTGTTTTGGGCCAATTGGGAATTTGGGCTAGGCTTCTTAATGGTTTCCTGGACTACAAGCCTAGTAATTAGCTATGAACCTGTGATTGTTTTTGTGTATCGTTCCCTATTGCATAGCAGATCTGGTTTAAAAAATGTTATAGCAATATCATCAGCACACAATTTTTAATACAACATAGGCCACATATTCTTCAAAGGCATCAGACACTGTGTTTGTAAATGAAAAACTGAAATACAGTTCTTTGCTAACAGCAACATCTGCATTAGTAATAGTTTTCTTTAGTGTGGAATTAATCAGATGACTTTTACTTCTGCAGATATTGCGCAGATTAACTTAACTGGTTATTATTATTTATGCTCTCATCATATTCTTCCATTTAAACTGTGCTACACATGGCTGGATCTTATGGTATGATGCTAATGTTTTTTATACAGTTTCATGTAGTTCATCCAACGCTCCCAGTAAAATACATGTAATTTGTGGTTTCATAACAATAAGGGTTGTACACAGTCAACAAAGTGGCTATAATTGCTGGTGGGATGGGGGTATCTGTAGATAAAAGGACCTTATCATCATTTATGATCTTAATCTGGATTTGCAGGACTAGTGTGCATGTGTATGAAACAAGCTGGAATACTTTACTATAGCTACTGTGTGCTTGTGTGAAATTACTTTGAAATATTTTACTTTAGTTAACATTATTGCTATTAATTTTTGATATAGAAATCTGAGAATGATTCACTCAACAATGTAGCTATAATTGCTGGCTTTGGGAATATCTGTGGATAAGAATGACTGAACCTTCTGAGTTGATAAAGTTAAAAAGTCATTCATTTGTCTTTGCAGGGCTAGTGTGTATTTGTTGACAGCAAATTGGAATACTTGACTGTGGCCATTTTTATCACAAACAGACATACACAGTCAAAGTATCTGGCATTGATAATTATGGATATTGGTGGAGTATAATGGTAGTAATCTGAATGTTTTTTATGATTGAAATGTTCTGAATGGGTAATATTCTCGTTATTGGTTAATACATTTAGTTAATACATTCTGTTTCATGCTTTTCTGGGAAAAAGTTCAAAAATGCAAATTTAAAACATTCTAAAAAATGATGGTGTAGTAAACAAGAAATATTATTTAAAATAATTAGAAATGTGAATGCAAAGGAAGACATGCCTTTATGTATGGCCCTAAACATGTGTGCAGAGGGCCCATGGTTTGAAAACAGCCTGGGGTCCAAGGCACACTTACTTTGCCACTGTATATGCCTAGTAAGTATCTAGTATGAACCTGTCACTAGTATAGTAGCATTTCAAGAACACAAGAATAACAGAATCAAAAATGGACTTTGAAAGTAAAAAGTAAGTGATTTCATCTTTATTATAAAAACACTTCATCATAATGACACAACAGCCAAACACTCCATTTAAATAAGGTAAGATAGGAAATCACATGCAACCAATCATAATCATCATATTTTGGAAACTCTGCTTCCAGACACATTTAACTTTTATGCAGTCAGTTAAGCTTGGAAAAGAAGTGTTTTTAAGCCAAAGTTGCCAACAAAGCTCTCTAATTTCTAACTTAGTGTCAAAATCACGACCTCTTATTTCATCAGCAACATGATCTAGTACAAAGAAAGAAAATCTCTTATCAACTGGGCAAAGTGTTATTTTTATTTTTTATTCTGATGGTATACATGCATTTATATACTCCACCTGATAAATTTATATTTTGATTTACCACATAATATACTGTAAAAGATTCATATTGTACTAGATAAACCACATGAGAGAATGAAAAATTAAAGGGAGCACTGACATCTGGGGTCGTCTTAGTTAGAAACACTTGCATATGGACTATTTGCCATTAATTTATAATATTTCTACATTACACATGCATAGCTATTATTTAGGTTGTTGAATACAATCATACTCATCTTTTTTCAAAAGGTCCTTCAAATCTGCTTTTTTTATATACCAATTTCAGGGCTTGCACCACTTTTTCTACTATCTCCTGTTGCCCCTGCAAAAACTCCCAATTGTTTTTAATAGATTGTCTAATGGTTTGTATGTCAACTGAAAAATCTAGGATGAAAGAAGTGTGATAAAGTGGTTGTGAAGAACTATTACTGTCTCTTTGAGGTATATCTCTCAGCTCTCCAGACTTCTGCAGAATGTCCAGATTTTTGCCTCATATTTTTAATCTGTTTCTAATAACATTTGTGGTTTTCTAGCTAATCACTGAAGCTTGAAGTCACTAAATAATGGCAAACATTTGAGTGTCTGCCTTCATATCCTTCAGAAAATGCATGCTGACAAAAAAATCTTAATAACTTTCTAAACTTATAAGAGCAATATTTAAAAATTGTCAATATTTTTGGGTCATCGCCCCAACTGCCCCATTATTTTTGGCTTTGTCCAGATTTCTTGTCCTAAGAGGATGGGAGGTATGGTCAGAGAGTTTTACTATATGGGCATATTAAGTATTATCCTATCTTTTAACTTCATCAAATAACTTATGTATGGTGGAGACAATAGAGAACCTAACCAAGAACATTTTCATGGTAATTAACTCTTGTTTAAAAACCTCATTGTGAGTAACTCTCTCCTTCATTGGAACCTCTAAAGCTCGGTGGCAACACTAGGTGGTGCACAGGGGGCACATGACATCCCCCCAGTGAAAGTGTGTGCATGCCCCTCACCCCAACTGATTTTTTTTTGCATTTTACTTTACAGCTGTGCAAGCCACTGTGTTTTACTTAATCACATCACAAAATTTCTTGCTATTAGTTCCATTTCCTTTCACTCACATGGACAGTTTGAATAAACATCCACAGCAGGGGCATTTCATTTTAAAATGAACTGAATGATGAATGAATAGAGGAGAGTGAATGAGTAGGGTATATTCATATACAGAGCGCACGACATGTGTGTATGTGTGTAATGTTCCAGTTAGGTAGGAGGTTCCTGATAAAAGAGATTTGCTATCAGTGAGAGAATCAAACCCTGTACCCTTCAGGTATAACCATAATCCTCCACACCAGTTGCTGCACCTTCCTAAACTCTTGCAACTGGCACTTAAGGCTTAGAGCTGTTAATTATAAGAATAGTATTCAGAATTCATAGCTTCATAGATTAGTACTACGCTAAATACCCTTGTGGGACATTTTAAGCCTAGCCAATTACCCCATGTGAGAATCAAACTCTGTGACTTGTGTCTGTAAGGTAAACACCTTAACCATTATGCCAGCCTCCTGTCCATTTAGAGGCCTCCCCTCAATTTATTTATTTGTCATTTGTTAACCGGGTTAGTCTAACTGAGCCAGTGGCCCATTTTCAGTGGAGACCCGAGGAGAAAAGCTCCAACTTGCAATACAATTACAATTACAATCCATCTAGTTTCTCGGGTTTCAGTAACATTCCTATATCACCCCCCCCCCCATGGGCTGGGATAGATGACCTCCATAACCATAAACTTAAACCAATGTCTCTCATCAGTATCCAAGACATGCTTGGAAAGTGCATTCACTATTGACCTGATTCTCATCTAATACAGATGTTCACATATCCTATCCCTAAGTCAACTATCCATCTTACCTACATAGAACATATGACAAGAGACAGAATATGCAAGATATACCACATTCTGTCATACAATTAGCAACCACTCGGAATCGGAACCTATAGTTAGTCAATGGATGTACAAAGACACCATCTGTATCGATATAATCACAGAAATTACATTGGTTGCAGGGAAACGTACCCACATCTCCAAGATCAGCAACCCCATGGCTAACCCAAAAAGAGATTGTAAGAAGTGAGTAAGGGGTCAGTGAAGACAGCTGCGATAGCAGTATGAGGAATGGTAAAGAGGTGTAAGGGGTGGGGAGCATGGGAGATTAAGTGGGATCTTGGCAATGGCAGGTGCTGGCATTTAGGAGAAAATTACTGAGTTCGGACTTAAAGAGATTTGTACTAGTAATGGTTCAGATGTTGGGGGCAAGCTTGTTACAAGCCTGGGATACACAGTTTTTGTAAAGAAGTCTGCCAGTATTTTTGTAGGTGTCAAGTAGGTGCTGGTCTGAGCAGCAGAGAGAGAGTGGGAGGGGGAGGGGGTGTAAAGGGGATATTAGGGAAAAGAGAGAAAGACAAGCTAAGGGTTTGGAAAGTAAACAGTGTGTTAGTTGCAGTTGTGAAATAAGCAGGTGTTGGGGGAAGTCCAGCCAATGAAGTTGTTTCAAAGCAGATGCCATGATGTGATTTGTAAGTTTGCTTACTAGCAAATCTTGCAACACTGTAGCAGGTTTGGCAGAGTTTAGCTAAAAGGGTGGTTTGTAGATTAGTAAAGATAGGAGAGGCATATAGAAGACATGGGAGGAGGAATGCCTGAACTAGAGTTTGTTTGGAGTCAGGGGTTAGGTATTTTTTATTTCTGTAGAGTAAACCGAGTTTCTGGTTTGCCTTTTTGATACAGTGCTGAATACGGGTATCAAATTTCAGTTGGTTATTGATAATAATGCCGGGGAGTTTTGAATGTGACTCAGCATGAACAATGGTATTATCCAGAGAAGAAATGGTGAAGGCTTTGAGGGGAGAGAGGGTTCTGGGAAGAAAGAGTAGAAATTTAGATTCCGTAGGGCTGAGTATGAGTTGGTTGTCGGTTAGCCATTTTTCTATGGACAGAAAGCTATTTTGAGTGATGGAGAAGAGGTTAGAAATGTTATCAGCGCAGGTGATAAGAATGGAGTTATCTGCATATTGTATAAGGGTGGAAGTTGTACAGGAAGTGTGTAGTTGGTTGGTAAAAATATCAAAGAGTAGAGGGCCAAGAATGGAGCCTTGAGGGACCCTAGTATGAATGTGTATAAAAGGTGAGAAGGTGGATTGCCATCTTACTGGCTGTTGTCTATTAGTCAGATAGCTGGAGAACCATTTAATAGTAGAGGAGGATAGGTTGAGATTGGATAGATTATTAAGGAGTTTAGAGTGAGAGATGGTATCGAAAGCTTTTGAAAAGTCAAGAAAGAGGAAAGAAACAAGTAGATTTTTGTCTCTAGCATCAGCAACGGCCTGAGTAAATGACAAGAGAGCAGTGAATGTACTATGATGGGGCCTGAATCCCTGTTGAGTAGGCGTTAGGAGGTTATTGTCTATTAGGTAATTAAGTAGCGGTTTGTGTATGCATTTTTCAAAGAGTTTAGATAGTAGAGAGAGGATTGCAATAGGTTGGTAGTTGGATGGTTTGTTATTATTCCCTCCTTTGTGTAATGGGATGGTGTAAAAACCATTCCATATGTCTGGGACAGTAGATTCCTGTATAGCTCTAGTAATTAAAATGGAAACGGGGTAGGCTATTCGGGTCTATATTAGTTCGCAAAAATGTTATCCTGGCGAACACCTATTCATCGACCCCTAATCAGTGAAAATTGCATCAGCGATTCGCTGAATTTACTAAGGGCAATGAAATAGTTGCCCAAAGCACAATGGACCAACTTGTAGTTGACACGAGCCCACCAAAGTGGAGGGCTTCACCCCCACAGCCCCCTAACTATATATACAACCTCCGAGATCGCACTACAGTGGAGAAAAGGGCAAAGTTCTGCAGTTGTTTGTTGTGCTTCAGGAAACTATTTCATTGTCCTTAATAAATTCAGCAAATCGCTGAAGCGATTTTCACTGATTATGGGTCAATGAAAAGGTGTTCGGCAGAATAACATTTTGGTGACCTAATATACATTCAGCTATTCAGTGAGCAGCTAATTTAAGAAAGAGGGGAGGAAGGTTGTCAGAGGAGGGGGAACAAGGCTTTAATTTAAGCAGAAGAGATTTTATGTAAGTAGTTGGCACAGGGTGAAATGTAAAAGAGGTGTTATTGTTAGAAGTGGGAGTGGTATGTGTGAGATTAGGGTTTTGACCATTTTGGGTTATTTTGAGAATAGATTCTATGAAATAGGAGTTTAGAAGTGTAGCAGTTTTGAGGGGAGTTTGGGGTAGGAGTTGGGAGTGGTAGGGTTGCCTGGGTGCAGGATTTTATTAATATAGCGCCATCATTTTTTTGGATTAGAGTTATGGGCAAGTTGGGCATTAGAACAGAAGTTTTTCTTATCCTTGTTAATGTGCTTTTTTATAAGGTTTTGAAGTTCTTTATATTTTTGGTGAAGGGAAGTACATTTTGTTTTAATCCATTGTTTCTAGGTGCTATCCTTTTTTTCCATAAGACTGAGGGTGTCTTTTGAGAGCCAAGAGGTGTGGGTTCTTTTTGATTCTAACCTTTCTTAGATACGTCAGAGAGTCAAGGATGACAAGGAAAGTTTGACTGAAATATAGGACTGCATCATTTAGGGGGGTGTATTTCAGAATGGACCAATTTGTGGAATTCAGCATATTACTGAAGGTATCATTATTAAAAGAGGAAAAGTTGTGACAGTCACTATAGAGATAGAACTTAGGTACCTGAATAGAGTGTCTATGTACTCGGATAGGAAGGTGGTCACTTAAAGAGTCTGGTAAGGTAGTTGGATTTCGATAGAGGTTGGAGTCAGATGTTAGAATCCAATCCAGGTTATTTTTGTTGAAATGAGTGAGTATAGTAAGTAGCTGATGAAAGCCATAAAGGTTGATATTGACAGAAGGGCTGGTTGTGGATAGTTTATGCCAGTCAATATTGACGTCTCCTAACAGGATGGCTTCATAGGGAATATGTTGTGACATCCATGAGAGGATGGATTCAAGGATGGGAATATTGTTTCCAGGTGGAATATAAATAGCAGCAATGGCAAATTTCTTTTGGGGGTTAAGGTGACAGTTTACGATAAGTAGTTCAGCTGGATGGAAATTTGGGTAGTTATGGTTGGGGGGATAGATTTAGATGTTCTAAGTACATGATTGCAACTCCACCACCCTTTCTGGTGACTCTTGTCTTGACGGTAAATGTTATAGTGGGGGGCAGGATTTCTGTGTTGGAGATGTGAGGTTTTAACCAGGTTTTGGTTAGGGTTAGGATATGAGGGGAGTGTAGGGTAATCCAGGAATGTAGCTCTGAGGTTTTGTTTGGTAGGCTTTGTACATTAATAGAGAATATAGCAAGTTTGTTGCTGCTAGAAGGGCAGGGAACACAGAGTTGATGGAAGATGGGTTGGTGGAAGAATTTCTACAGGAGTCAGGGTCTATATCATATAATCAAAGTTCCAAAACTTCAAATCATTAAAGGATGAACTTTAATGACCAAAGTCTTGGAACTTCGAGCACACATAAAAAAAAAAAGTAAAAACAATAAAAAAAAAAAAAAACAACGCTTTATGCAGGGGCACAAGCCACCCTGCACCCCCCCCCCACACCCCCACTACTTAAATATACCAACTCCAAGATCGCGCTACAGTGCAGTAAAGGCAAATCTTCCCTTTCCATGCTCTATGGTGATCTCTGTTATATGCTTTGAGGTTTTACAACCTGGGCTGGGGTGGATATCCCCATCTAGTAGACGTGAGTTAGAGAGTGGGGGTGGTTTTGAGAGGTAGTTTTAGTGACATAATCATTTAAATTTAGGTTTAGGGCATGTGGGTGTGTGTTTAAGGATTTTGTGCCTATGAAGTTGAGTATAGAAGGTAGTGAAGAGAGACAGACAGATATTGATAGTGAAGGAGGGCTCCTTTTGTTGTATAGAAAGTGTAGTGGTAGTCAAAGGTTGGAAATGATAGAGCTGTGTTTAATAGGAAGTAAGGAGTGTGAGGAAGAGAAGTAGAGTGGATAAGATGTAGAGAAGACCCATGGTATGAGATAGAGTTTTGAGATGAAACATTAGGATTATTTAAATACATCTTGAATTCTTGGTTGGAGTAAGAGGGAGATTGTGGAGAAAGTAAAGTATAGTGATGTAATTAGATCAGTCAAGTGAGTAGAGTGGTAAGGGGAAATGGGAGGGATTTTGTGAGGTGGAGTAATGGGACTGAATATTAGTTATAATGGGTGGGCAAAAACTGAGGGTGCAGAGTATAAATGTAATGAAAGTGGGGGATGGGTGAGAATGGGGATAGGGTAGGGGAGTGGAGTGAGCCTGAGCGTAGCGAGGGTGAATGGAGTGGGTAGAGCCAGAACAGCAGAAAGATCAGCAGAAGGTAAGGGGAGACTAAAACAAAAAAAAAGAACAATCAGTCAATTGGTTTTCCTGTTATATGTGTAAAATATACCTAAACCTTTTAAGAAAAACTGTAGCAAAGAGAGCTAATATGCTTTCTTGGCTTATGAGGTGTTAGTAAAAGTCTGGGAAATTGGTTACTGTAATATCTGTACTATAACTATTACTATATCTGAGGGAGGGGGGAGTAAAACATCAATATGGACACAAGATGCATGTAGTTAAAATTTGTAAAGGGTCTAGCTGGGGGGGGGGGGGCAGCTGCTGACTGAGGCAGTGTGCCCTCCCAGTAATTAAGTTTTGAAGTAAATAACATACAAGATTATGTGGTTGGTGCTGGTTACTGTGCAGGGATGGTTGCGGAGTTCTGTATAATAAGGCTACAAGTCGCAGTTGTTGAATGGAGCAGGATTTAGACACTAAGGTAAGGACTAAAAGATAAACAAAATAAGAGCAGTTAAGGAGACATGTAGAATAAAGAGTGTAAAAAAACAACAACAGTGAAAAGATACAGTATAGATAGTGTTACCCTGTGTAATAATTCACTATAATACAAGTCATATGAGGGAGCAATGCAGCCATGGACACCAAGATATTAATACACCAATATAATAACACAACTGCAGTAAACCACAATATTGCTATGACATAAGCTGCTACTAATTCAGAAAATGGCAGAGGAGCTGCAGCTAGTAGTACTAAATAACATCACAAGTTAACAAATGTGCTCCAGGTGATACAGCCGAGCAGCACAACGTAAAATGTTAATACAAACCAACGTAAGCCAGGCTAACAGACCTAATAAGAGATGGCTAGCTGACTCTAAAGTGCAAATATAGACACATATTAAGTCATAACATCAGTGCACTATACTGTAGTTTCTAACAAGCAGATGTAACGTAAGCAAGAATGTATAATACTTGCATAAGAGACACAGCACACCAGGTGATCAGTCAGTGAGGAGCTAGGTTTTAAAAAATGGTGCCCAACCTTCAGGGGATATTTGAAACCTCTTTCTGGGCAAATAGGGAGGAGAAAAGGCATTTCAGGATATGCTGGAAAGGTATGAGGCAGCTAGAGAGCCAGAACAGCAGAAAGAACAGCGGAAGGTAAGGGTAGTTTTTTTTGTCTTTATCCAGAAGTCTTGAGTAAAGAAATTGAGAATTACTGTGGTCTATTCCTTGTCTTTCTGGCAAATTGTTCTGGGTTACAGATAGGCACTAAATATCAGGCATGTGAGTTTCACACTTTGTGTCTTTCTGAAAGTACTTGCTAATGTAACTTTCTAAGTATATCCTAATTATTGGGTGTTTGTCTCTAATTATTGAGGTAAAAGGTTGGGAGAGCAGGGGTATGCAATGAGATGCACTGTATGCGGAATGAGATGCACTGCATGGTTCTCACTGTAGTGAGCTGAAATACATTTCTCTATCATGACTTATTTGTTCATTCATTTTATTGCAAGCAAATATATGAATGTATGCAGTCATACAAGGAGCTGTTATTGATAATCACATCTTTGTGAGTTTAGAGTGTGTGTGTGTGTGTGTGTGTGTGTGTGTGTGTGTGTGTGTGTGTGTGTGTGTGTGTGTGTGTGTGTGTGTGCATGTGTGTGCGCGCACATGCATGTGAGAGAGAGACAGTCTGTCTCTGTATGTCTCTTTGTGTGTGGATCCTGCATCCCAGAGTAATTATGGTGTAAATAATTGATTATGTTAAACGGAGGCTTAATTATATGAGACATTTTTTTTAGGTAAGATCCTTGGGTTCCTTGTTTTATTAACTGTTAACAGTGTGCTTATTTGTTTCTGAATAAACTGCACAGCATGAAGTCTATGATTTTAGTGATAAAATATTAACTATGAATGCAGTTTTAATTTAACTTGTATCTTGCAGGCACAGTGTTGTGAAATGCACTGTGCAGATGCTTAGCGAAGATGAGCCGAGCTGTTCATGCGCTGCTTCCTATAATGCAGCGTTTGATTCCCTCAGCCTTTGCTTATCTAGTATGAGTCTGACTTAGTTATGTCACCACACAATGTCCTGGGCTGCCCCTGAATAAGACAACTTGTGTCCAGTAGGCTGTCCCAAGATGTTTGCATATCCATTATACATTTATATTTTGAATTCCTACACCCTTCAGATAGCTCCTAATTAGAACTTCTCTATATGCTATTTGACTATGAATCTTTGCACACATGTTGTAGTTTAATGGCTTGACAGATGCATTTTCAATAAATGGGTGTTTCAAAGGAAGAAAAGTTTACTGTTGCTCACGCTTTTCAATGTGAGTGTATTTTTTCATTACATGGCTGTCAGTGATCTTTTGCTGTAGCAACTTTAATAAAAGTTTTAAATTAAATCCAGATTGCTGTGATCAATGTGAAATGCACACTGACAAGTTTCAATGGTGTTTTTGGTAAGTCGTGAGAGACAGCCAAGTAATGGGATATTGGTATGACTGTGTGTGTGTGTGGGGGGGGGGTCCATTACTCTTCCTACAGTTGCATTTGACCATGATCTGGCTCTTCTGTTATTGCGCAGAAACTGCACTTGAGTATTTAGCCCCATATGTATACTCTTTGTTTTTTTCATATTTTAAACCAGTTAAAGTGGAAACCCAATGAACACTCTCTGGTTAAGCAATTTAAAGTCACACACAAGGAAAAAGAAGTAGAAAGCATCAATCCCTGAAACCTTGACTACAGAAAGAAGTTTATAATGAGTTTTAAGCCTTAATACTCATGTCTGATAAATCCCTGAGGGTTAAAGATCATTAAGGTTTATAGTCAAGTCAGTCATGCCAGTTATTTGAGTTTCATAGTCTTTGCTGTTCAGATGTTCAAACAATGAATGGAAAACTTGTTCTGTTAATTTTTTGAATTGAGTTGTTTGCCTCTTATTTTCAGAACATCTCTGATTTTGCCCCACACTAATGCCCTGTCTCTCATTGACACATATAGTATCAGTGATGCAATAAGTAGCACCCTCACCTTTGCTACAGAAGGCTGTGGGTTCTATTCCCACAACAATTAGCTGGATTGTTGAGAGTGCAACATCAGGGGGTGCTGCACTCCTGATTGTGCTGTCCTTTGGATGAGATGTTAAACAGAAATCCCATCTGCTTGAGTTGGTGGTAGCTCAGATGAATGTATGGATGGACCAAATGGTACCTATTGAAATGAGCAGGGGAAGTTTCCTGATATCCTGGCCAAATTTCCCCTTGTAGTATAAATTAGTATAAATACCACCTCAAGTCTTCCCTGAAATGATGCCACTAACCTAGTGAGACTAACCCAGTCAACAAAAGATAAATAAAATAAAAATTTGCTTTTCTAGTAAATCACTGAGGATTGTTGTTAGCCAATAATGCTTCTCATTACAGTTTTGTAGTTTGTTTTATTGTTTAGAGAATGCACGTCCATGCAACACTTATTGTTCTGTTAACAATTGAAGTGACTTAGAGTTAGATGAGGCTTAATGTTAAGGAACTGCTTCTTGTAGTCAAAGGTACAGGCTTTGAATCCTTTCACCCCCATTTCCCTACTTTGTGACTTTGAGGAAATCAGTTAACCAGACAATCCCCTCAGGTCACCACTGATAAGCAATATTTTGTCTATTGGGTTTACCTGGTTGACAAATACATAAAATAATAATATTTAAAATGTGTCCCTTTTTGTTCCCCATTATTTTTGGCTTTGTCCAGAATTCTTAAGCAAATAACTTGAGAGATACACTGGCCTGTTGTTTGTAAAATTTGAGGCTTCTGGTAAATTGTTGTGGATTACAGTCAATAAATGTTAAGCATATGAGTTTCATATTTTGGATCTTTCAGAGAATAACTGATCACACAAAGCTTGTTATTCTATCAACTCTCTAAGTATATAAGAGAAATATTTAAAAGCTGTTCCTTGTTTCTGATACTCAAACTAAGAAGTTGAGAGGGCAGGGGGTAGTTTCAATGTATGGTTTTGACATCAGTGAGCCGAGATATATTTCTGGGCACCTATTTAGTAATTTATTAATTAATTTGATCTTAAGAAAATATTTGAGGTGTAAAATCATACAAGTGGCTATAATTGATGTGTGCGTGTGTGTGTGTGTGTGTGTGTGTGTGTGTGTGTGTGTGTGTGTGCGTGTGTGTAAGATCAAAGTATTACCAATAAAGTGGGGAGAATGACATAACTAAGATGGGGAGAAAGGCTAAAATAGTTTCTCAATCAGAATTTGTAACTAGAGATGATAAGAGAGAATATGAGAATAATTTCCTTATTTGTGTGTGAGAGTGGGGTTATGAAAGTATCCTGGACTTTCAACTTACTCTCAAGTCTGTAATGTTTGAAGAGCTGGATGTGTGGCAAAAGACAGTATATTACAACTGTTATATAACATTTCTGACTTGCAAATAGTGTAAAAGAAACATTTCATATTGTAACCAAGTGACTGTTGTGGCAAGCAGAGAGAAATGGGAGGGTATTAAAGAAAGTAAAATATACAGTTTAATCACGGAGTGAGCTTTCTTCCAAGTTGTTAGTGAATTTGTTACATTTTACCCGTCCACATTTTGTAAGATAATGTAGCATTCAACATTTTGAAGATGGAAGGTTGATTATGGCTGTAGTTTCTTTCATTCTTATGCTTGCTGATGTTATGAATCGCATGGTATCCATGATGACACAATATGTGAGAGATGCGATCACATTAAGAACCTAGAATTCTTGCTGTCACAGTCACAAGCCAGTATATCTGGCACTGAGAAGGTTGACTGCACAAACAGTACAAAACCACACCTCTAATACCACCCACATCTGTACAACATGCTCCTACATATGCGGGGGTGCTCAACAAAACCATACCTAAACAAAAGAGACCTTTGAAGCAAAAACACACACGGACATCACAACCCACAGCACCAAGCATCACACATAGTACACACGTCTGTGTCTCACAGCCTCTAAGGCCCAACCACAAACCCAACATACTAGTCATAGGAGACTATTGTGGGTCGCACAGATGTGTCCCTCACCAGGCTAGACAAGGAGAAAGTCACAGTAAGTTACTTGTCAGGTGCTAGAATCCACCAAATCACGCATGCACTCAGGTCTCTTAACAACAGGTACTGTTATGACTGTCATAGTCCATGTTGGCATGAATGACTTGAGATGTACCTCTCTGGACTATATGAAGAGCAACATAATTGAGCTCGTTGAATGTGTCCCAGGCAGGTGTGTCCCCAGCCTTAAGCAGCATCCTACCATCACCCAGAATGATACCTCAATACAAACAGAAAATGATTGACTTTAACAATGGGCTTAGTTTCTGGTGTCATTCCAAGGGGATCCAGTATCTGACAGCCTAAGAGGACATGATTGACAGACCACGATGCTTTGCCAGAGATGGCCTTCATCTCTCTCCCCTGGGCTTTAGGCTTCTGGCAAAGTCTCTAGCCTCCCTCATAATGCCTTTTTCAGGCAAAGTCATGAGCACAAAATTACCAACATGAAAAATTCTTATAAATGAAATGTAAAGGTCATGCTGCTAAAAGGAGTCTTAGCATGAAACTGCACTCATTGCAAGCATTCCTTGCCCTGGAGGATGCTGACATTTGTGCAGTCACTGAAACCCGGTTCAAAGCTGTGGACAGCACCGCAACCTTGCCAGGTTACTCATCCTACCCTACTTTCAGACCCCAAATGGAGGGCTACAAAGCCAAAGGAGGTGAAGTTTCAAAATTTATCAAAGACATACACACCTCCAGGCTGGTCAAATGGTATGACACACAGGAAGCACTCCAAGTGCAGTTAACTGTTGACAAAATACCTATTCAAATCATAGCTAGCTACAGACCCCCAGCCATGACTTAGGATGCCCACACCACCTATCTAGACTTACATGAGTCCATCAAGATTCGACCCTCTACCCTGATCCAGGGTGATTTTAACTACCCAACCATAGAGTGGAAGACCTGTTCTAGTACAAACATGAATGCCCAGAGACTCCTTGACTTTGTCAATGCAATTGCATTGAATCAGCTGGTCGACACCCCTAAAAGAGGTGAAAATATTCTGGACCTGGTCCTAACCAACATGAGTAGCCACTGTAGCACTCCTACAGTGTCATCCTTCTTGGTAAGATCTGACCATAAATCGATCACTTTTGAAGTCACCATCTCCCCTGACCACCACCCCCCCTTGTCAGGGTCAAATGAAAAAAACTTTTCCAAAGCTGACTACAATCTCCTCACATCAGGTATAAGCAGCTTCACAGCCACCATCCCTTCAGTTGGAACTAGCATTAATGTCCACACCTGCAAGAAAAAACTATATGAGCACCTACATAGCTGTATGGACTCAGCAATACCTGACTGGACCAAATCATCTTCCTCAAGGAAGAGTAAACCTGTCTGGTGGGCAGCAGCAATAAACAAACTCTATAACAGAACAAAAAATTGCTGTCCAGGGCCAAGAAGAAGCAGGTGCCAAGTTGGAAGCAATATATCCTTTGTCTGAACAAGCAAACAAGGTCACTGGTGAAATCCTCTAAGGCTAACTTTGCGTTCAGATTGGCCACATCCACCAAGGACAATCACAAGGCCTTCTTCACATATGTCTGCAATCTCAAAGGCAACACCCAAATCTGCTCTGAACTGGTGGTCAGTAATACCACATACACAAAAGCCATAGATATAGCCAACCTGCTAGCAGACAGGTTTAGTGAAAACTTCACCCTCCTGTTTCCCCCCATCCATAAACCAGGACATCCCCAGCACCTGCCCCCTCCCCTCATCACCAGGGAGCAGGTCCTTAATGCCCTCTCAAAGGCAGAAAATACAGTCTCCATGGGACCAGATAACATCCCTGGCTGTATCCTACATGAACTCAGATACCCTAGTCAACCAAAGCCTGATCACCGGCTTCATCCCAGCTGAATGGAGGACAGCCACTGTCATCCCTCTACACAAAGGTCGAGCATCCACTGATCCAGGCAATTATAGGCCCATCAGCCTAACTAGCCTGATCTGCAAGGCCATGGAACTCATTATCATGGTCCTTATAAACACAGACATTGGCAACCTCCAAATGCTTGACCCCACACAGTTTTTTTGTCAAAGGGAGATCATGCCTGTTAAACTTGGTTGACGTCTTTGAAACAGTCACCAAAGCCATGGACGAGGGGAAGGCAGTGCACACCACCTACCTTGACCTAGCCAAAGCCTTTGACACTATTCCCCACTTGGGCATAATAGATAAACTCTCCCAGCTAGGCATCAACCCATATGTTACCAGATGGGTAGCTAACTGACTCACCAATAGAACCCACTCAGTCAAAGTAGGGGAAGCCACCTCTAGGAGTAGACCCATAACAAGTGGTGTACCCCAAGGACCGGTCTTGGGGCCTCTACTGTTTGGAATATATTTTTCTGGGGTGCAAGCCAAAACCAGTGGTCTGTGGCTGACCAGGTTTGCAGATGACTGCAAGCTGGGTGCTATCTTAAATTTCCCTAGTAATGTGAGCATCCTCCAAGAGGGCCTTACCCAAACTAATGACTGGTGCCAGAAGCATGGCCTCAAACTGAATGCCAAGGAATGCATCATTATCCCATTTGGGGAAAATGTCATCCTCACTAATTATCACATTAATAACAATGTACTCAGCATGCAATCAGTCGTGAGGGACTTGGGCATCCAGGTTGATAGTAACCTGACTTTTGACCACCACGTTGCCTCAGTTGTACGGAAAGCTTTCTACATGGCCCACCTCATAAATAAGGGTATTTCATCCAGGAACAGGGAGGTCATAACATCCCTTTACTCCTCCCTTATCAGACCCATTATTGAGTACAATGCCCCCTTCGGCATGTACCTTGTCAACACATGCAGCAGTTGGAGGGACTACAGAGGTTCCTGACCAGAAATATCCAGGGTCTCAAACACCTATCCTATACAGATAGGCTAAAAGCCCTGCCCCTCTACTCAGTGTCATACAGACTGCTCAGAGGAGACCTGTGCCTGCCATGCAAGGCCATTTTAGACCCAGCCTTGATGGAGTTGCTGCATATCCATAAGACAAACTCTACTCGTGCAACCCATACACAAGGACTTAACCTGGTCTGTGACATTAATAGAACTTGTTGGTGGGATAGATTTGTGTCCCAAAGACTCCCCTGTCTGTGGAATAGACTCCTTCTCCATATCAAGTAGATTACCTCTCTAGCCCTCTTTAAGAGGGACCCCAACAACTGGATGGGAAACAGAAAATATAACCCTGGGATCCCACCTGTGTCCCTGCTGGACAGGGGAAACAGGTGCTGACTTTGAGGGAACATGAGCAAAAATCTTGGCTAGGCTTATAAGGGCCTCTGGGCCTATAGTCTAGTATCATCCTATGAACCTATGAACCTATGTTGTGAGCCTACTCATACCTTGATTGCTTGACATCAGCTAAAGTTGCTTGAGTTTTTTTTTTTTTTTTTGGAGGAGGGTTGAATGACTTGCCTATCCAGGACCTTGGACATTTGTATACCTCAAAAGTGCCCAGATTTTTGCAAAATATCAAGATTTTTGCATCAGATTTTGGTCTATTCCTCATAAAATGTGTGTTTTCTGGCAAATCTCTGAAGATTGAACTCACTAAATAATGACATACATTTGAGTTCAGACTTCATATCCTTCAGAAAATGCATACTAATGTACATTTTGTCATTCTAGCAACTTTCTTAGTTTATAAGAGACATTTTTTAAATCTGTCCCTATTTTTGAACCTTTGTACCCCTATTATTTTAGACTTTGTCCAGATTTCTTTCACTAAGAGGTTGAGAGGTATGGTCATTTACAATGTGTGTTGTTTTTTCCTGAGAGTCTCCAATGGTTGAAGATCTGGGTATGTGGTAAAACAAACATAAAGTAGCCCTTTAATCATGCTGTGAGCTCCCTCCCTAGTTAGCAAATGTTCCACATTTGCCTGTTCTACTCTATGAAAAGTACTATAGTGCTCCATATTTTGAACATGGAAAGTTGATGATGGCTATAGTTTCTTTAATTCTTTTGATTGTTGGGACTATGTGTATTATAGTAATATCAAACCATACTAAACTGTCTGAAAATAAAGAAACCTTAGCTTAAAAATTTAAGGGTATGTGGTTTTAATTATCTCATTTAATAAAACTACAAATTCTTTAAATGCTTCTGCTGACACTTGTTCACAGACAGTTATAATAACACTCAGAATATTATGAATGCATAATTTTAAACTCTCTCACATCCAAAAATTATTCAATTTCTAGAATGAGTTACTGTAACAAGACAGACATTCCCTTTTGAGTGCCTCACAAATGTCCCTGTTTTTGCAGAATATCCCTGATTTTGCTTCAAATGTTTGTCCTGTCCCTCATAACATTTTTGATTTCTGGTAAATCAGTTACGATTGCAGTCAATCAATAATAACAGTTATTAGATTTTTATTCTTCTTATTGTTCACAAAATGCATATTAATGCAAAGCATATCAGTCTATTCACTTTTTAAGTGAATTAGAGTCATATTTAAAAACTGATCCTGATTTTATCCCACACTATTTTTGGCTTTGTCTGGAATTCTTGACCATATAAGTTGAAAGGTAGGATGCTACCCCAAAACATTCAGATCTAAATTATTTCTATTGGTGTTATTTCAGCAACTCAGAAATAGAGTAATACGTGGTTCATGTTGCTGCATTAGCTTTTTATAGTTTTTGTCTTTATCAGTGCTGTTTCCTGAGGAGGTTGGAAAACTAACATGCTTATTTGTAGTCTCAGTAACTTAACAGGCAGCACGCTCACCTTTGGTGCAGAAGGTTGTGGGTTCTTTTCCCAATCCAGGTACTTGGATTCATTTACTGATGCTGCAGTGGAGCATAAGGAGAGGTACTATACTCATGGGTATGCCATCCTTCAGATGATACACTAAACTGAGGCCCCATCTGCCTGAGATGGTGGTAACTCAGATGAATGTAAAAGATCCCACAGCACTTATCAAAAAGAGAAGGTGTCTTTTATTTAACATAACATAAAAAACATTATTCACATATTTACAAAATATACATCTTTACTGGCACACATATACACATTTCTTTTGTTTACTATTTATCATTTTTTCTTATAACATACTCATTGTTATTTTCCATAAATGACCCCACTCTTCTTCCACAGCCATAATCTGATTTTTACAACACATCTGCCAAATCTATTTCCTGTTAAACAAAATTTCATTCAGTCTTTTATTCTAAATGACTCATATTACATAACATAAATTCTTATCTACCCCTTACATATTCTTTATTCTTGTTGTTATAATATATATATATATATATATATATATACATAATCATATTCATATCTATATTGTTTATTAATATCCTCAAAAAATTTGTCACACATTTTTTCTAGAGTTTCACCACTCTTTTGCATTTAAAAATAAAAACATGTTCTACTGTCTCTTCTTTCTCATAAAATAAATACACTCTTTTAGCTTCCTTTTTATATGGCATATTTCCCTTTACTGGTAACTTATTTATTATCAGTGTCCCGACACTGTAATGTCTTTTTACACCACTTATTTCCTTACTTTAACTACTTTAATCACTTCTTCTGGTAAATTTTCCCATGGGTTTACATAATCATATCACTTCATCACATTATCATATCACATCCTTAAATCTCTCTCAATATCATTTTTCCATGTTAGTATTTTTTCTTGATAATTTTTAAATTCTCCATTTACATTTTCTTTTTCTTTTTTCTTAGTCTCGTCATTTCACAGAATTTTTGTACTTATATTTAAACATTCTTCTATTAAAATTTCATTATTGTTATTTACCTACTTTAATACTGTATACAAGTTTAAAGAAGTAGAATAAAAAATTGGATTTAGTAACCCCAATCACCCTTCATCTCCACTCATATACAACACACCTCTTTTCACTGGAGTTAATCCTGAATCCCATAAGAAAGAAAACACCAGTTGCACAATTTCTTTTTATATTTTTTTGGGATCATATAAACATTTGACATATATGCTATTTTTCCCATAATACCATTTTCACCAGATAACCCTTTTTCCTGAATGCTAATCTATACATCCTCCACAGAAAACATATTTCTTTCATTTATTTTATCAAACCCTCCCATTGTACCACAACTACAAAATTTTGCCCAAATTTTATTCCCAGCAAAGATACTTCATTTATTGAAAAATACAGACCCCCCCCCCCAGTTTTTACAACAACAGCTAAACCCTTACTTTTATTTTTAATCAAGGTCACTCCCATTTCTTTAAACATCCATTCAGAGAAACCAGCACTTTGCTCAATCATATTTTGTTCTTAGCAACTGCAACTATATTGTCTGTGTAATGTATGTCAAAATTACTGGAATCACCAATCCCTTTTGCATCACATATCTAATATCTTTAATTTTATAAGATACTTCACTCCCTATCACATTCCTTACCAATGTAAACAATATTCTACTCATGGGACATTCCTGTCTTATACCATACTTTGTGCATATTTCTTTACACAGGCACCCATTCATTAACACTCTTAGTCTGTCATGTTGATATGCTGACATACAAGTTCTCCTAATTCTATTGCCTATTCCATACTGCTTCATAACATCCTACAAAGTATTATGTTCTACTCTATCAAATGTCTTGCTAATATCACCAACCATAAGTTTCACACCTACCCTTTTATATTATCCATATCCCACAACCAATAACTATTATTGATATCCCTTCCCTTTAATGCCATATGAAATTTCTCCCATATATCCTTCCCTCTTCCTAACCTTCTCAATGTATTATTTGTTTTATTTTTTATTTCATTCTTTTCATCTTTCTTCCATATACATTTTTATATCCCACTACATAACTCTTCATAAACAAACCCTTCATTCAACCATTCATTCAGTACATTTTCAAAATATTGTTTTGTGCCACTCCATTAATTTTATAACCAGTACCATCTGGGCCTGATACTGAATCAACTTTTCCATTCCTAAGTTCTTCATCCAGTTCACTAATAGTAATTTCTTTTTCAAATTATTTCTTAATTCTTTCTGGATTTTTTTTTTTTTTTTTTTTTGCTTTCCATTCTCTCTTATTTTCTGCATCCATGGTGGTGCAGCGGTAGTGTTGTTGCCTCACAGCAAGAGGTTCTCCCATTCGATTCTCGGCCGGAGTGCGGGGAGTGCCTTCTTTGTGGAGTCTGCATGTCCTCCCCGGGGTTGGGTGGGTGCTCAAAAGACATGTGTAAAAGGGCATGCCTTCGTTGAAGGTTGGATGTTGAGCTGGCACCTCGTCGGTCATGAAAATCTGCTGCCAATCATTAGCGGACCGGAGTTCCGCTGTGGCGACCCCTAACCGGGAAAAGCCGAAAGGCAAACAACAACATTCTCTCTTATTTTCCATCTTTTTACTCTTATATGTACTACATAATGTTCTACAATACTTATAATTTGTACTTGTGTTCATTTTACCTCTCCTTTTACATGTTTTAATTTCCCTCATTATACTATGACTAATATTCTCCTTAATTGTTTGTTTGTGTCTTTCGGCTTTTCCCGGTTAGGGGTCGACACAGCGGAACTCCGGTCTGCTAATGATTGGCAGTAGAGTTTTACGTGCTGGCTTGCTGGGCCTAACACACAACCTTCAATGAAGGAACGCCCATTCACGCATGTCACCACACAGAAGACGCTCTAACTGAGAATCAAACGGGCAACGTTTAACTGTGAAGCGACAATGCTACCGCAGCACCACCATATTCTCCTTAATACTTTACTAAAATATGTGGATACCTCCTCCCATCTCCCTTGTAAATAATATTTTAGCCTAAATAGTAGTGCCTTATTTTTTCTGGTTTATTTTATGTATTTCTTTTTCCATATCATAATACTGTCTTATATTATTCTTTGAATTCTCTAACACATTTTTATATAATTTTCCAAATTTTGCTTTCTCTTCCTTTCTTACATCATCCTGCTATTGAAAAAACACTTTTTATACATCTTTTTAAATTCAGTGTACCATTCAGACCAGTTTTTATAGAAGTCCATTTTGGTTATATGATCCTTCCATAAATAAAAAACTTCTGCTCACCAATTTTATCCCAAAATTTCTCATATATTATTTTTATTCCCTTTCCTATTTAATATACTCCCCTTTTTCCATCACCTCCATCCATATTGCTAAATGGTCTGAAAACCCCGTCACAAGTGTATCACTATCAGCTACCACCAAGATTTCCAATAATACAAAGTAATCAATTTCAGATTCCAGTGCCCACTTCTATAAGTCCATTTTCTTTTGTTCCACATAGCTAATTTCCCACATTTTATCACTCACTTATTTTTACATATTTCCCTTTATTTTTACATATTTCCTTTAATTCACAATTAAAGTTCCCTAAAATTATAATTTTCATGTTAACCAATAAATAGTATAATATTAAATGAAACAGATTCTCTCTTTCCTTGCTAGTTACATATACATATAATGCTATAATAGTATTTTCACTAATTTATTACATAACACAGCCAGTCCACGACAACTTTCACTCCTTAAGTTCCATATTATATTTCCACCCCAAAATCTAAATGTTTCTGTTTGTAATCCCTTTTTCACTTGTCAGGAAACTTACATCCTCTAACAGAATAACATTCACATCACATTTAGCAGATGATTCCAGTAACTCTACCCTTCTTGCAATGTTAATAATACTGGTTACATTAACTGAAAATACTTAAAATTGTTTCATTTCACTTATTTTAAATTTAGTGGAAATATTTTTAAATTTTTGTTTTCTTACTTTTACTATTTCCCCAATTTTATGTTTTTCCTGTGTTTATGTACAAATAATCATTGATCCTCATAATTAGATTTTTCACTGGCCAGAACTTCAGAAAAAAGTATTAGTGTTAATCCCTTCTTCTGACCTTTCTTCTTGCATGCACTCTTGCTCCTCATTTTCCCCCTCCATATTTTTATTCTTCTAAAGTTTCTTCTTCTTCTTCACCTAGTTCACCCTCTCTCTCCCAAACTCTTGTTGTCCTTTCTCATGTATGTTTTCTTCCCTTTCCCCTTTTTTTTCATTATGCTGTGCTTTCTGTTGACAAACTATCTAAACTGTCCCTTTTTTTACATAACCACTTTGTTGCTTTTTGCTCTTTCTCCCCACACTTGGAGAATGGTTATATCATTAATTAAATGAGAAAAGTCCCCATAAAAGAAAATTGATTTAGGCTGGCAAGCATAGCTTAATTTCCCTCTATGACCAGTCACAAAAATAAAACTTAGCAAGTGTTTCACCATATTCTTCTTCACATTTTAAAACAGCTTCCAACCTCCACCTTCCATTTCATAGGTTTGTCTCATCTCTAACTTTTACAGTGTTAACAGTGTCACACAAACACTGCTAGCATTTTTATAACATTCTTGTCTTCCAGTTCATTAGTTCTAAACTGCAAAGTAACTGTTATTTAACATTTAAGTTACAACCAGAAAACACATAACTGTTCCATTGGTATATGTCCTTCTTTTTTTACATAGTTCTAGAAATTTCATCATCAGTCCTTCAGGTTTGAATGTTAGATCATAAAAAGTCTCTGTCTTAATATGAGTAAAAGATCACATTTCTTGAGCTTTAAAACCTAAAGCAGGTACTAAATTGTCCCATGCAAAATATCTATTACAGTGTCATTTTATGTTCTCATTCTCACAGTTGGTCTTCTTTTTAAAAACAGTTTTACTTGCAATTTGTTGCTGCTCTCCTTTTTTGCCTGCTGTCACTGCTGCACGTTTTAATTACTGCATTATCGGCTGCTACAAAACCAGATACCTTCTTAGTTTGTTGCTGCTTTCTTCTTTTACTTTCTGTCACTGTTGCATAAGTTTTCACTGCTGGATTCTATTCTATAGCATTACCTAGTTCCTTCTCCACATTACCATCCTTAGCACTTTTGAAAAAAATATCTGCCATCTCAACCCATATAACAACAGAACTTCCACCTGGATCATCCTCAATTATTTTTCACAGAACATCATCTGCAAGCTCTCCTGGTGCTGTTTCTGTTATCTGCACCACTGCAACTTGCTTACTTCCTTCTACATTGAGATTGCTAAACACTGCTCATTCATATCATTCACCACACAGGAATCTATGTTTACATTTTGATGTTCCTTATCAAACAATTTTTTTTCTAAATTTTCATTTCCACTTCCAAATTCTCCATAGCTGTTCTGTCCTCCTCCATGCTGCTGCTTCCATTAGGCATCTTTCTTGTTGCTGTAGGAGCCTTCTGGCACTACCTAGCAGCTTCAAAGCACGGGAACCATTTATTTATATACAAAAATAACTCTTATTTACAAAATATTTACAAATATTTGTAAGTGTACAAATATATATAGACCCCACTCCTTTTTCCATAAACACCATCTGATTTTACTTAATATTGTTGCTAAAATCCATTTACCATTAAACATAATTTCATTCATTCTTTCATTACATACATCCCATATAACATAAAATAACATTTTATCTATTCTTTTAAAATATTATTTACTTCAATTCTTATAATATCTATAATCATTTCCATGTTTATTTTATCCACTTCTTTTATATCTTCAAAAACATTTTTGCATAGTTTTCCACATAACTTTTTCTCTTTTTACATTTCAAAATCATGTCTTCTTGACAATATTAACATATTTTATTATTTTTCTTCTTATATGGCATATTTCCTTTTACTGATAATTTATCTGTTACTACTCTTCACAAAAAAATCTTGACATTTTATTTTCTGATTACAGCATTAGCTTTATTGTTTTTATCTGTAAGATTTTCCAATGGTTTTACATAGTAATGTTTTATCATTGCATTTTATACCATACTTTTCTTACCTTTTTCTATATCATCAGTTTTTATTTTCCATAAAATATTTTTCTTGGTAATATTTTATTTCTTCATTTATACACTCCTTTTATCTTTTACTCCATTTACTATACCCCCAAATTTATCATAAGTTTTACGACTAATCTCTCATGTTTTTCATTTATCCACTTTCACTTTGTACAAATTTAATGAAGGAGCATATACCACTGTATTACTTAATCCTAAACCTCCTTCTTCTTTGCATACATGCAAAACTCCTCTTTAACTGGGTTTAATCTAAAACTCCATATAAATGAAAAAAAAAACATCTTCAATAATTTATTTTCAAATACTGTTGGCAACATAAATACACTTGCTAATTATGCTATTTTCCCATCAGTACTGAATTTATCAAATAAGCCTTTTATTCTGAATGATAATTTATATGTTCTCCAATAAAGACAGGTTTGTTTTATTCCTTCTATTGATTTTTCCCATTGAATTCCACTTACATCTTTATTCCCAAATTTTATAACTGACACAGTAGTTTCATTCCTTTATATATATATATATATATATATATATATATATATATATATATATATATATATATATATGTGTGTGTGTGTGTGTGTGTGTGTGCATGTATGTATCCCTGATCTTTACTGCATCACATGAATATTTACTTTTCTCTTTATTCAAAGCCATCCCTATCATCTCTAGATATGCATGTATACTAATTATTATTTCTTTTATCCAAAATGTGTTTTTTACAATTATTATAATGTTATCTGCATTTGTTAATACAACTGGAATTCTTAACCCTTCAGGTGTTACATACCTCACCTCCTTCATTTTGAAATTTATTTCACATACTATCACATTCATAACTAATGCAAAGGTTATACAACTTATTGGACATCCCTGTCTTACACAACTCTTCATATGTACCTGTTGGTGTAACCAGTCATTTACAAGTATATTTACTTTATTATTACTATACACTGATGTACATAAATTCCTAACTTTCTCACTTATATTATATTCTTTCATTATTACTCATAAAATGTCATGTCCAGTTGCGTCAAATGCCTTATTAAGGTCTCCTATCATGTTTTTTCCTCTTCTTTTCTGTTCATAATATCATCCACAATTTGTGTATCATTAATAATAGTTTATAACCCCTCTCTTTTATAATATATATGCTAGATTCCATAATATTTTCCATTTTAGTTTCAAATATTTTTTGTATTATTTTCATAGCGTTTTTGTAATCATTATTGTTCAGTACTATCAGTCTCCAGTTTTTTAGTTGTCTTCTGTCTTCCATATGAATTTAAGTATTCCACTATATAATTCTTTATACAGTACATAATACCTTCATTTAACCATTTATTCAAAATCTTCAAAAGTATATTTTTTTGCCAGTCCCTTAAATGTTTATACACTTCATCCATCTGGCTCTGCAGCTGAATTTTTATTTACTTTTTCTATTACTTTACCTAACTCATTTAAATAAATCTCCTTTTCCAAATTTTTATTCTCTTTTTCTGTTAATGTTTTACTTCCTATGTTTTTTTCACTGCCTTTTTCTTTCTTTAAACATTTCTTGTATATATTGCACTACACTATTCACAATCTGTTCTTGAGTTCTTTTTATTTCTCCTTTTACATTTTTTTATTTCTCTCATTGCACCATCTTCCTTTACTAAACCGCTTAAGTAACTTAATACTTCTTTTCTTCCTTGAAAAAATATATTTGCTTATATAAAAATTATTGTATTATTTCTTGATTTCTTTCATATAATGCTTTTTCTTTGTCACACTTCTTTCTATCATTATGTTCTAAATTTTCCAATGCATCATTATATGTTCTTTTATATTTTTCTTTCTCTACTTTCCTCACATCATATTGCCACTGTAAAAACTTTTTTTATATTTTTCTTTATTATTGTCCACCATTCAGACCAATTTTTATAAAATACTCTAATAGTAATATAATATTTCAATAACTGTGATGTCTTTCCTTCTTCATTTCATGCTTTCTCTTTTATCTTTTTTATTCCTTTGCATATTTTATAAATTTCTTATTTTCCTTTATCTCTATTGCAAGATGATCAGAAAATCCTATTTCAACTACTTCCCCCTTTTCCTTTAACTAAATTTTCTGATATTATAAAATAGTCTATTTCAGCTCTATACATTCCCCTTTTGTAAGTCCATGAATTTTTGTCTCAACGTTTTAACTTGCCACATCTTATTCACTTCTAACATTTTTTTAATATCATTTCCTTTCTTTTTTCTCTTACTTCTTAAATTACAATTAAATCCTCCTGATATTATAATATTCATATTTATCAGTATAGTCTAAAATCTGATGAATTAAGCTTTCCCTTTCTTTATGATTAGTATAAACATATAATTTTATAATTCTATATACTTGTTCTTTCCATTTTAAATCTACAATGGTTAATCTTTCCATTTTTTGCTAAAGTTACATTTAATATCTTTACTGTATTTCTACAGAATGCAGCTATTCCAGAAAATCTCTCATTTCCCAAATTCTAGATTATCTTTCCTTTCCAAAGTTTCTCTGTCTGTAATATTTCTTCATTTGTTAAAAATCTTGTGCTTTCCAATATAATTACATTTCCATCACATGTCTTATACCACTCCAAAATTCCTATACTTCTTACTATATTCTTAATACTATTCACACTTACAGAATGCACTCTAAAATTTTCATTTTCCCTTTTCTTTCATGGTTTCATAAGTTCATAGCTAATTACTATGCTAGTTTTCTTAATACACCATTCTAAGCCTAGACAATTTTCTTCCTAAAAGTGAGACTCAACACTATAATTTGTGTCTGGCAGTCAAATACATTAACCAAATCATTAGCTGTATGTACTCTCTTTCTTTCATTTCCTTTCATTTTTTTTGTACTTATCCCTGTAAATGTTCTTTTTCCTGTCTTTTACCCTTTTACTAAAATAATTCTTTTTTTCCTTTTATTAGCTCCCATTTTATGTCTTCTTCATCACTTATTTCAGAATTTTCTATTTCCTCTTTATTATGTTTTCAGCTAAATTTTCTTCTATTTCTACTTCTTTTGGCTTCTCCCATTAGAGGTCACCACGGTGGATCAAAATGCATATTAATGCAAAGCATATCAGTCTATTCACTTTTTAAGTGAATTAGAGTCATATTTAAAAACTGATCCTGATTTTATCCCACACTATTTTTGACTTTGTCTGGAATTCTTGACCATATAAGTTGAAAGGTAGGATGCTACCCCAAAACATTCAGACCTAAATTATTTCTATTGGTGTTATTTCAGCAACTCAGAAATAGAGTAATACGTGGGTCATGTTGCTGCATTAGCTTTTTATAGTTTTTGTCTTTATCAGTGCTGTTTCCTGAGGAGGTTGGAAAACTAACATGCTTATTTGTAGTCTCAGTAACTTAACAGGCAGCACACTCACCTTTGGTGCAGAAGGTTGTGGGTTCTTTTCCCAATCCAGGTACTTGGATTCATTTACTGATGCTGCAGTGGAGCATAAGGAGAGGTACTATACTCATGGGTATGCCATCCTTCAGATGATACACTAAACTGAGGCCCCATCTGCCTGAGATGGTGGTAACTCAGATGAATGTAAAAGATCCCACAGCACTTATCAAAAAGAGAAGGTGTCTTTTATTTAACATAACATAAAAAACATTATTCACATATTTACAAAATATACATCTTTACTGGCACACATATACACATTTCTTTTGTTTACTATTTATCATTTTTTCTTATAACATACTCATTGTTATTTTCCATAAATGACCCCACTCTTCTTCCACAGCCATAATCTGATTTTTACAACACATCTGCCAAATCTGTTTCCTGTTAAACAAAATTTCATTCAGTCTTTTATTCTAAATGACTCATATTACATAACATAAATTCTTATCTACCCCTTACATATTCTTTATTCTTGTTGTTATAATATAAATATATATATATATATATATATATATATATATATATATATATATATATATATACATAATCATATTCATATCTATATTGTTTATTAATATCCTCAAAAAATTTGTCACACATTTTTTCTAGAGTTTCACCACTCTTTTGCATTTAAAAATAAAAACATGTTCTACTGTCTCTTCTTTCTCATAAAATAAATACACTCTTTTAGCTTCCTTTTTATATGGCATATTTCCCTTTACTGGTAACTTATTTATTATCAGTGTCCCGACACTGTAATGTCTTTTTACACCACTTATTTCCTTACTTTAACTACTTTAACCACTTCTTCTGGTACATTTTCCCATGGGTTTACATAATCATATCACTTCATCACATTATCATATCACATCCTTAAATCTCTCTCAATATCATTTTTCCATGTTAGTATTTTTTCTTGATAATTTTTAATTTCTCCATTTACATTTTCTTTTTCTTTTTTCTTAGTCTCGTCATTTCACAGAATTTTTGTACTTATATTTAAACATTCTTCTATTAAAATTTCATTATTGTTATTTACCTACTTTAATACTGTATACAAGTTTAAAGAAGTAGAATAAAAAATTGGATTTAGTAACCCCAATCACCCTTCATCTCCACTCATATACAACACACCTCTTTTCACTGGAGTTAATCCTGAATCCCATAAGAAAGAAAACACCAGTTGCACAATTTCTTTTTATATTTTTTGGGATCATATAAACATTTGACATATATGCTTTTTTTCCCATAATACCATTTTCACCAGATAACCCTTTTTCCTGAATGCTAATCTATACATCCTCCACAGAAAACATATTTCTTTCATTTATTTTATCAAACCCTCCCATTGTACCACAACTACAAAATTTTGCCCAAATTTTATTCCCAGCAAAGATACTTCATTTATTCAAAAATACAGACCCCCCCAGTTTTTACAACAACAGCTAAACCCTTACTTTTATTTTTAATCAAGGTCACTCCCATTTCCTTAAACATCCATTCAGAGAAACCAGCACTTTGCTCAATCATATTTTGTTCTTAGCAACTGCAACTATATTGTCTGTGTAGTGTATGTCAAAATTACTGGAATCACCAATCCCTTTTGCATCACATATCTAACATCTTTAATTTTATAAGATACTTCACTCCCTATCACATTCCTTACCAATGTAAACAATATTCTATTCATGGGACATTCCTGTCTTATACCATACTTTGTGCATATTTCTTTACACAGGCACCCATTCATTAACACTCTTAGTCTGTCATGTTGATATGCTGACATACAAGTTCTCCTAATTCTATTGCCTATTCCATACTGCTTCATAACATCCTACAAAGTATTATGTTCTACTCTATCAAATGTCTTGCTAATATCACCAACCATAAGTTTCACACCTACCCTTTTATATTATCCATATCCCACAACCAATAACTATTATTGATATCCCTTCCCTTTAATGCCATATGAAATTTCTCCCATATATCCTTCCCTCTTCCTAACCTTCTCAATGTATTATTTGTTTTATTTTTATTTCATTCTTTTCATCTTTCTTCCATATACATTTTTATATCCCACTACATAACTCTTCATAAACAAACCCTTCATTCAACCATTCATTCAGTACATTTTCAAAATATTGTTTTGTGCCACTCCATTAATTTTATAACCAGTAACATCTGGGCCTGATACTGAATCAACTTTTCCATTCCTAAGTTCTTCATCCAGTTCACTAATAGTAATTTCTTTTTCAAATTATTTCTTAATTCTTTCTGGATTTTTTTTTTTTTTTTTTGCTTTCCATTCTCTCTTATTTTCTGCATCCATGGTGGTGCAGCGGTAGTGTTGTTGCCTCACAGCAAGAGGTTCTCCCATTCGATTCTCGGCCGGAGTGCGGGGAGTGCCTTCTTTGTGGAGTCTGCATGTCCTCCCCGGGGTTGGGTGGGTGCTCAAAAGACATGTGTAAAAGGGCATACCTTCGTTGAAGGTTGGATGTCGAGCTGGCACCTCGTCGGTCATGAAAATCTGCTGCCAATCATTAGCGGACCGGAGTTCCGCTGTGGCGACCCCTAACCGGGAAAAGCCAAAAGGCAAACAACAACATTCTCTCTTATTTTCCATCTTTTTACTCTTATATGTACTACATAATGTTCTACAATACTTATAATTTGTACTTGTGTTCATTTTACCTCTCCTTTTACATGTTTTAATTTCCCTCATTATACTAATATTCTCCTTAATTGTTTGTTTGTGTCTTTCGGCTTTTCCCGGTTAGGGGTCGACACAGCGGAACTCCGGTCTGCTAATGATTGGCAGTAGAGTTTTACGTGCTGGCTTGCTGGGCCTAACACACAACCTTCAATGAAGGAACGCCCATTCACGCATGTCACCACACAGAAGACGCTCTAACTGAAAATCAAACGGGCAACGTTTAACTGTGAAGCGACAACGCTACCGCAGCACCACCATATTCTCCTTAATACTTTACTAAAATATATGGATTCCTCCTCCCATCTTCCTTGTAAATAATATTTTAGCCTAAATAGTAGTGCCTTATTTTTTCTGGTTTATTTTATGTATTTCTTTTTCCATATCATAATACTGTCTTATATTATTCTTTGAATTCTCTAACACATTTTTATATAATTTTCCAAATTTTGCTTTCTCTTCCTTTCTTACATCATCCTGCCATTGAAAAAACACTTTTTATACATCTTTTTAAATTCAGTGTACCATTCAGACCAGTTTTTATAGAAGTCCATTTTGGTTATATGATCCTTCCATAAATAAAAAACTTCTGCTCACCAATTTTATCCCAAAATTTCTCATATATTATTTTTATTCCCTTTCCTATTTAATATACTCCCCTTTTTCCATCACCTCCATCCATATTGCTAAATGGTCTGAAACCCCCATCACAAGTGTATCACTATCAGCTACCACCAAGATTTCCAATAATACAAAGTAATCAATTTCAGATTCCAGTGCCCACTTCTATAAGTCCATTTTCTTTTGTTCCACATAGCTAATTTCCCACATTTTATCACTCACTTATTTTTACATATTTCCCTTTATTTTTACATATTTCCTTTAATTCACAATTAAAGTTCCCTAAAATTATAATTTTGATGTTAACCAATAAATAGTATAATATTAAATGAAACAGATTCTCTCTTTCCTTGCTAGTTACATATACATATAATGCTATAATAGTATTTTCACTAATTTATTACATAACACAGCCAGTCCACGACAACTTTCACTCCTTAAGTTCCATATTATATTTCCACCCCAAAATCTAAATGTTTCTGTTTGTAATCCCTTTTTCGCTTGTCAGGAAACTTACATCCTCTAACAGAATAACATTCACATCACATTTAGCAGATGATTCCAGTAACTCTACCCTTCTTGCAATGTTAATAATACTGGTTACATTAACTGAAAATACTTAAAATTGTTTCATTTCACTTATTTTAAATTTAGGGGAAATATTTTTAAATTTTTGTTTTCTTATTTTTACTATTTCCCCAATTTTATGTTTTTCCTGTGTTTATGTACAAATAATCATTGATCCTCATAATTAGATTTTTCACTGGCCAGAACTTCAGAAAAAAGTATTAGTGTTAATCCCTTCTTCTGACCTTTCTTCTTGCATGCACTCTTGCTCCTCATTTTCCCCCCTCCATATTTTTATTCTTCTAAAGTTTCTTCTTCTTCTTCACCTAGTTCACCCTCTCTCTCCCAGCCTCTTGATGTCCTTTCTCATGTATGTTTTCTTCCCTTTCCCCTTTTTTTTCATTATGCTGTGCTTTCTGTTGACAATCTATCTAAACTGTCCCTTTTTTTTACATAACCACTTTGTTGCTTTTTGATCTTTCTCCCCACACTTGGAGATTGGTTATATCATTAATTAAATGAGAAAAGTCCCCATAAAAGAACATTGATTTAGGCTGGCAAGCATAGCTTAATTTCCCTCTATGACCAGTCACAAAAATAAAACTTAGCAAGTGTTTCACCATATTCTTCTTCACATTTTAAAACAGCTTCCAACCTCCACCTTCCATTCCATAGGTTTGTCTCATCTCTAACTTTTACAGTGTTAACAGTGTCACACAAACACTGCTAGCATTTTTATAACATTCTTGTCTTCCAGTTCATTAGTTCTAAACTGCAAAGTAACTGTTATTTAACATTTAAGTTACAACCAGAAAACACATAACTGTTCCATTGGTATATGTCCTTCTTTTTTTACATAGTTCTAGAAATTTCATCATCAGTCCTTCAGGTTTGAATGTTAGATCATAAAAAGTCTCTGTCTTAATATGAGTAAAAGATCACATTTCTTGAGCTTTAAAACCTAAAGCAGGTACTAAATTGTCCCATGCAAAATATCTATTACAGTGTCATTTTATGTTCTCATTCTCACAGTTGGTCTTCTTTTTAAAAACAGTTTTACTTGCAATTTGTTGCTGCTCTCCTTTTTTGCCTGCTGTCACTGCTGCACATGTTTTAATTACTGCATTATCGGCTGCTACAAAACCAGATACCTTCTTAGTTTGTTGCTGCTTTCTTCTTTTACTTTCTGTCACTGTTGCATAAGTTTTCACTGCTGGATTCTCTTCTATAGCATTACCGAGTTCCTTATCCACATTACCATCCTTAGCACTTTTGAAAAAAATATCTGCCATCTCAACCCATATAACAACAGAACTTCCACCTGGATCATCCTCAATTATTTTTCACAGAACATCATCTGCAAGCTCTCCTGGTGCTGTTTCTGTTATCTGCACCACTGCAACTTGCTTACTTCCTTCTACATTGAGATTGCTAAACACTGCTCATTCATATCATTCACCACACAGGAATCTATGTTTACATTTTGATGTTCCTTATCAAACAATTTTTTCTAAATTTTCATTTCCACTTCCAAATTCTCCATAGCTGTTCTGTCCTCCTCCATGCTGCTGCTTCCATTAGGCATCTTTCTTGTTGCTGTAGGAGCCTTCTGGCACTACCTAGCAGCTTCAAAGCACGGGAACCATTTATTTATATACAAAAATAACTCTTATTTACAAAATATTTACAAATATTTGTAAGTGTACAAATATATATAGACCCCACTCCTTTTTCCATAAACACCATCTGATTTTACTTAATATTGTTGCTAAAATCCATTTACCATTAAACATAATTTCATTCATTCTTTCATTACATACATCCCATATAACATAAAATAACATTTTATCTATTCTTTTAAAATATTATTTACTTCAATTCTTATAATATCTATAATCATTTCCATGTTTATTTTATCCTCTTCTTTTATATCTTCAAAAACATTTTTGCATAGTTTTCCTCATAACTTTTTCACTTTTTACATTTCAAAATCATGTCTTCTTGACATTATAAACATATTTTATTATTTTTCTTCTTATATGGCATATTTCCTTTTACTGATAATTTATCTGTTACTACTCTTCACAAAAAAATCTTGACATTTTATTTTCTGATTACAGCATTAGCTTTATTGTTTTTATCTGTAAGATTTTCCAATGGTTTTACATAGTAATGTTTTATCATTGCATTTTATACCATACTTTTCTTACCTTTTTCTATATCATCAATTTTTATTTTCCATAAAATATTTTTCTTGGTAATATTTTATTTCTTCATTTATACACTCCTTTTATCTTTTACTCCATTTACTATACCCCCAAATTTATCATAAGTTTTACGACTAATCTCTCATGTTTTTCATTTATCCACTTTCACTTTGTACAAATTTAATGAAGGAGCATATACCACTGTATTACTTAATCCTAAACCTCCTTCTTCTTTGCATACATGCAAAACTCCTCTTTAACTGGGTTTAATCTAAAACTCCATATAAATGAAAAAAAAAACATCTTCAATAATTTATTTTCAAATACTGTTGGCAACATAAATACACTTGCTAATTATGCTATTTTCCCATCAGTACTGAATTTATCAAATAAGCCTTTTATTCTGAATGATAATTTATATGTTCTCCAAAAAAGACAGGTTTGTTGTATTCCTTCTATTGATTTTTCCCATTGAATTCCACTTACATCTTTATTCCCAAATTTTATAACTGACACAGTAGTTTCATTCCTTTATATATATATATATATATATATATATATATATATATATATGTATGTGTGTGTGTGTGTGTGTGTGTGTGTGTGTGTGTGTGTGTGTGTGTGTGTGTGTGTGTGTATGTATGTATCCCTGATCTTTACTGCATCACATGAATATTTACTTTTCTCTTTATTCAAAGCCATCCCTATCATCTCTAGATATGCATGTATACTAATTATTATTTCTTTTATCCAAAATGTGTTTTTTATAATTATTATAATGTTATCTGCATTTGTTAATACAACTGGAATTCTTAACCCTTCAGGTGTTACATACCTCACCTCCTTCATTTTGAAATTTATTTCACATACTATCACATTCATAACTAATGCAAAGGTTATACAACTTATTGGACATCCCTGTCTTACACAACTCTTCATATGTACCTGTTGGTGTAACCAGTCATTTACAAGTATATTTACTTTATTATTACTATACACTGATGTACATAAATTCCTAACTTTCTCACTTATATTATATTCTTTCATTATTACTCATAAAATGTCATGTCCAGTTGCATCAAATGCCTTATTAAGGTCTCCTATCATGTTTTTTCCTCTTCTTTTCTGTTCATAATATCATCCACAATTTGTCTATCATTAATAATAGTTGATAACCCCTCTCTTTTATACTATATATGCTAGATTCCATAATATTTTCCATTTTAGTTTCAAATATTTTTTGTATTATTTTCATAGCGTTTTTGTAATCATTATTGTTCAGTACTATCAGTCTCCAGTTTTTTAGTTGTCTTCTGTCTTCCATATGAATTTAAGTATTCCACTGTATAATTCTTTATACAGTACATAATACCTTCATTTAACCATTTATTCAAAATCTTCAAAAGTATATTTTTTTGCCAGTCCCTTAAATGTTTATACACTTCATCCATCTGGCTCTGCAGCTGAATTTATATTTACCTTTTCTATTACTTTACCTAGCTCATTTAAAGAAATCTCCTTTTCCAAATTTTTATTCTCTTTTTCTGTTAATGTTTTACTTCCTATGTTTTTTTCACTGCCTTTTTCTTTCTTTAAACATTTCTTGTATATATTGCACTACACTATTCACAATCTGTTCTTGAGTTCTTTTTATTTCTCCTTTTACATTTTTTTATTTCTCTCATTGCACCATCTTCCTTTACTAAACCGCTTAAGTAACTTAATACTTCTTTTCTTCCTTGAAAAAATATATTTGCTTATATAAAAATTATTGTATTATTTCTTGATTTCTTTCATATAATGCTTTTTCTTTGTCACACTTCTTTCTATCATTATGTTCTAAATTTTCCAATGCATCATTATATGTTCTTTTATATTTTTCTTTCTCTACTTTCCTCACATCATATTGCCACTGTAAAAACTTTTTTTATATTTTTCTTAATTATTGTCCACCATTCAGACCAATTTTTATAAAATACTCTAATAGTAATATAATATTTCAATAACTGTGATGTCTTTCCTTCTTCATTTCATGCTTTCTCATTTATCTTTTTTATTCCTTTGCATATTTTATAAATTTCTTATTTTCCTTTATCTCTATTGCAAGATGATCAGAAAATCCTATTTCAACTACTTCCCCCTTTTCCTTTAACTAAATTTTCTGATATTATAAAATAGTCTATTTCAGCTCTATACATTCCCCTTTTGTAAGTCCATGAATTTTTGTCTCAACGTTTTAACTTGCCACATCTTATTCACTTCTAACATTTTTTTAATATCATTTCCTTTCTTTTTTCTCTTACTTCTTAAATTACAATTAAATCCTCCTGATATTATAATATTCATATTTATCAGTATAGTCTAAAATCTGATGAACTAAGCTTTCCCTTTCTTTATGATTAGTATAAACATATAATTTTATAATTCTATATACTTGTTCTTTCCATTTTAAATCTACAATGGTTAATCTTTCCATTTTTTGCTAAAGTTACATTTAATATCTTTACTGTATTTCTACAGAATGCAGCTATTCCAGAAAATCTCTCATTTCCCAAATTCTAGATTATCTTTCCTTTCCAAAGTTTCTCTGTCTGTAATATTTCTTCATTTGTTAAAAATCTTGTGCTTTCCAATATAATTACATTTCCATCACATGTCTTATACCACTCCAAAATTCCTATACTTCTTACTATATTCTTAATACTATTCACACTTACAGAATGCACTCTAAAATTTTCATTTTCCCTTTTATTTCATGGTTTCATAAGTTCATAGCTAATTACTATGCTAGTTTTCTTAATACACCATTCTAAGCCTAGACAATTTTCTTCCTAAAAGTGAGACTCAAACACTGTAATTTGTGTCTGGCAGTCAAATACATTAACCAAATCATTAGCTGTATGTACTCTCTTTCTTTCATTTCCTTTCATTTTTTTTGTACTTATCACTGTAAATGTTCTTTTTCCTGTCTTTTACCCTTTTACTAAAATAATTCTTTTTTCCTTTTATTAGCTCCCATTTTATGTCTTCTTCATCACTTATTTCAGAATTTTCTGTTTCCTCTTTATTATGTTTTCATCTAAATTTTCTTCTATTTCTACTTCTTTTGGCTTCTCCCATTAGAGGTCACCACGGTGGATCATCTGTTTCCATTTCTTCCTGTCCTCTGCATCTTGCTCTGTCACACCGACAACCTGCATGTCCTCTCTCATCACATCAATAAACCTTATCTTTAGCCTTCCTCTTTTCTTCTTATCTGGCAGCTCCATTCTTAGCATCCTTCTCCCAATAAACCCAGCATCCCTCCTCAGCACATGTCCAAACCAATGCAATCTTGCCTCTCTGGCTTTGTCTCCAAACCATCCAACCTGAGCTGACCCTCTAATTTACTCATTCCTAATCCTGTCCATCCTCATCACATCCAATGCAAATCTTAATATCTTTAACTCTGCCAACTTCAGCTCTGACTCCTATCTTTTCATCAGTGCCACCATATCCAACCCATATAACATAGCTGGTCTCACTACCATCCTGTAGACCTTCCCTTTCATTCTTACTGGTACCCATTTGTCACAAATCACTCTTGACACTCTTCTCCACCCACTCCACCCTGCCTGAACTCTATTCTTTACCCCTCTTCCACACTCTCCATTACTCTGAGCTGTTGATCCCAAGTATTTAAACTCATCCACCTTTGCCAACTCTCTCTCTGTATCCTCACAATTCCTCTGTCCTTCCTCTCATTCACACAAATATATTCTATCTTAGTCCTACTGACCTTCATTCCCCTTCCCTCCAGAGCATGTCTACACCTTTCCAGTGTTTCTTCAACATGCTCCCTACTCTCATTATAGATCATAATACCATCCACAAACATCATGGTCCACGGGGAGTACTGCCTGACCTTGTCTATCAACCTGTCCATCACCATTGTAAATAAGAAAGGGCTCAGAGCTGATCATTTATATAATCCCACCTCTACCTTGAATGCGTTCATCACTCCTACCTCAGAGCTCACCACTGTTACACTGCCCTCATACATATCCTGTTCCACTCTTACAACTTCTCTCTGGACACTAAGTCCACAAAGACACAATGCAACTCCTTCTGCCCTTCTCTAAACTTCTCCATCAACACCCTCACAGCAAACATTGCATCTGTGGTGCTCTTTCCTAATGTGAAACTGTACTGCTGCTCATTAATCATCACCTCCCTTCGTAGCCTAGCCTCAACTACTCTTTCCCATAACTTCTCTTTGTTCATTTTCTTGTCTCTTTTTCTTTTTCCTTATTCTTATTTTCATGTTTCCAATCCATCCAAAAATGTCCAACTTTGTTACATTTATAACATTTCAATTCACATTTTTTGCATCATGTCCCATTTCCCCACAAATATAACATTTTCTTTTGAAACAGTAACTTAAATGTCCTTTTTTCACAAAAAAAAAAAAAAACATGTTTTGGGCTGTCCCCAGTATTTTACAACACTCTAGTCCCCTCCACATGTATGATGCTTGGTATATGTATATTACTTTCTCCTAGTTTTAGCATATTACAATCCCAGCCACTAGTTCATAAACCCCTTTTGTCATAAACCTTTGCAATGGCCAGTACTTCTTTACATACAACTATCAAATGTCCTTTCAAAATCTCTCTTTCTACCTCTGCTTGAAATTGCGCATTAATTTTCTTTTTTGTTTCCCTGTTAAATATTTTTATCACATAAAGATTCCATGGGTTACAGTCTTTCTATTTTTTTTCATATTCTCCAAGACATTTTTCCATTTAGAAAAACAGTCTCAAATATAATGTCACAAAATGTCTCTGTTAATAAGAATAAATTCTCTTAACTCATGTGATTTTACACCCAAAAGAGCTATTAAATTGTCCCACACTTCGTACCTGTCCATTTCTTTGTCTTTTTAGTTTGAATCCTTACTACATACATTTTTCATTTCTTCTGCCTTCTTTTTGGCTACTCCACTTTTGCCTTCTTTTACTTTCTCTACATATGTTTTCCATCTCACCACTATTCTTCAGGATTGTTTCTGCATCCTCCTTTTGTATTTTATCCATAATGTCCCCCCAGGAAACATCTCCTTCATTTTCTGGTTCAGTCTGCACCATCATTTCTTTAAGTAAATCATCCTGCAACTCTCCTGACTGGATGGTTGTAATTATACATCCATCACTTGCTGACTCATCTCCATCAAATAGATTTCTTTAACATATTTCCTCAGAATCCTGCACATAATCTCTGGTCTCGATATTTGCTTTCTCATTCATTTCTTTCGGCACTCCATCATCTACTTCTCTTTCCATCTGTCTCCTTGTTTCTCCAGGCTGCCTCTGCACCTGGAATGGAAACAGGAAGTACTTCTCTAAAATGGGTCCCACTTGCAAAAATGACATGTAGGGTAGATTCCCCAGTATCCTGGACAAATTTCCTCTTGTCATTTTAAATATCACCTTGGGTCTCCCCTGAAAACAGGCATTTTATTTAATGGGACTAACCCGGTCAATGAAAAGTATAAATATAGAAGATTGTGAATTGGTCACCGATCATAACCTGCTTATTATGTGTTTGAGACCTGGATACCAAAAAACAGCAAGAGCAAAGCTTGAGAGGAGAATCTTGTCATTCATACTGAGAACATATAATAAAGAGTTATGATTGGAAACACATTTGTAATTCTTTGTAGTGCATGGAGCTTTATCTAGTCCATGTACTTCTAGTTACAGAAAAAAGCACTAAGTGTTTTCCTGGTTTTTAATGCTGTAAAGCACTTAGGGAAAATTACTCAGTAAAAACAGGTGTCAGAAACTGCAGAGATCTACGTCAACTCAAAAACTAAGCAAGTAGACACTGTAGAGGTGCAGAATTATAAGAATGACCAGCCTAGGAATTCACAAATTACTTTTATTAATCCACCAGAAAAAAAAAAGCAAAAAACATTAAACGTTTAACTGATTCACCACGTTTTTCATCCTTATACAAGGACTTCTTCAGAAAAAAACACTATTCTCAATCCCTCCTATTTATATTGTATCTTATCCTTCAATTAAGCAAGAATTAATGAATTAAAAAATAAATTAACTATTAAAGGTATATTCTGAAAACATCCCTACTACACTATCAAATCTACTCAGTCAAAAAATACATGCCAGATCTCAAAATAGTTTAAAATATGCAGTTTAAAGACAAAGTATTACCCTCCATACTTCCACACACATTAAAAATACATAATACTTAAAAATTCTTAAAACAAAATAAATAATAGAATTAATGTGTTATTATGAGGAAAGAGAAGACAGTAAGAAAATGGTTATATGCTACCCTCCAGTGGCCATACTAAACCATTATCTTTATTTTTGATCTGCACTCTATTTTTTTATATCGCTAAACCTATTACTAAAAATTAATTGCATTGTCTGTTACATTTGTTAATGTTAAAAACTAAATAAACAAAAAACATTATCTTTACAAAATAAAAATATTGTAGAACATAATAACTAGAATATAAATATATAACGTACAAATATAATATAAAATGCATTGCAGACTTCTAAAACTTTTGAACTTTACAATCTAGCTGCTCTTAATTTAAGGACAGGTGCCAGTGAGATATTTTCATTAAGTACAGGTGTCACATTGTCTTGCAAAACCAACTGCCAATATATTTCTCACTACTCTATTTTTGCCTTCCATGGCTCATCTCTTGGATCCTGCGGAACCTCTTCAAGCACAAAGAAAAGTATGTTTGAACAGTGCATTGTTGATATATTTATTTTTAATATCATAGCAATGCTCAAAGATCCTTCATTTCAATGCCCTTTCAATTTTACCTACATAGAAAGCCATACATTGCTTACATGGAGCCAAATAGCTCACCCCTTTACTATTACAACTTGCATAACATTTTGCTGTATATACCTATCTCTACTGGATATATATATATATATATATATATATATATATATATATATATATATATATATTATATATGTTATATATATATTTGCAAAGTATATATATATATATATATATATATATATATATATATATATATATATATATATATATATATATATATATATATATATATATATATATATATATATATATATATATGTATACATACACACTACCTTTATTACTAATATAAACACACTGTGCACACATTCCACATTTAAAATTCACTTTCCTTTTTGTCCTATACAGGTCATTACCTCTTCAATAATCAAGTTCCAGTATGTTCTTAATATTACAACTTTTCCTGAAGGCAAATTTAATGGGCTCATTGAATATACCCTCTAAGTCTGACAAACTGGCAAAAAGCTCCCAATTTTTAATTATTATGTTCTTTATGGCATTAGCATCTTTGTTGCAATTCATAATAAATGTCCCCTCATTACCTGAGCTTTCTTCTACACTCTTTTGCTTAAAATTACCATCATTTTAATGTCTTAGACTTTAACTTAATATCATTCTTTCCCAATATTGGGTAATATCTATCCCTTCTACCTTCTTTAACTTCCTTTATTACCTCCTGTATAAGCTTTATTGGGTATCTCCTTTCTAAAAACATTTCCTTTAATTTACAACATTCCTGTTTAAAATCCTTCTGTTTTGAGCTCATCCTTTATGCTCTTATGAACTGACCCTTAAGAATTCTTCTCCTCTGTTTGTATGGGTGTGCACTAGTAAAAAATAGGTAAGAATTTGAGAATGTATCATTTCTATGTACCATGGACCTAAATTGCTGTAAATCTTCCTGTGCCTGTATTGTAACATCTAAGTAGTTAACCCTTTTCCTCTCAATTTTGTAGGCAAATTTGAGAAATTCAGTAGTAGTACATATATGGTATAAATTTTCTTAACTTCTCTTCTGTGTCATTCCAAAATACAGAGATATCATCCAGATATCTTTTATACATGCTCCAACAACTAACATAAGGGAAGCTAAATATAATTTTTTTTCCTCATATGTGTAATATAAGATTCAAGTAACATGAAGCAGAACATGCTCCCATTGCTACCCTCCCTTATTTGTTCGAAAAATTCCCCTTCAGAATGAATGTAAGTGTTGTGGAACACTATTTCCACTAATTTGAATAATACTCTAAAGTCTATAAAATGATATCTACCATTTTCTACCATAGCCTCTTCAATATCTATCATAACAAAAATAATTCTTTCTTATAATATTTCTTATCTACTGCTTTTAGGAAATCCCATGAATCCTTTAAAATTCCCTCTTGCTCTGTCCACACTGTTTCTAACTTTAAGCCTATGTATTTTGCTATAGAATGTGTCTTAGTCCCATTTCCTGCCACTATGGACCTCAATGGTGGGGCCCTTGCATTTTTATGCACCTTAGGAATTCTAAATATAGATGGTATAGTAGGCTTATCCATTGGCTAAGCTTCTGGTGTCATTTTAAGGGAATCCAGTATCTGTCTGCCTGGGATGACATGATCGACAGACCACAATGCTTTGCCAGAGATGGCCTGTACCTGTCACCCTTGGGATTCCGGATACTGGCAAAGGCTCTTGCCACCCCTATAGTGCCTTTTTTAGGCAAGGTTCAAATGACAAATTCACTACCATAACAGGTACAAGCAAGCAAAATCTGAGGATAATGCCACTCAATGCTAGAAGTCTAAACCTCAAAATGCACTCACTCGAGGCACTTCTTAAAATGGAGAACATCAAAATCTGTGCAGTGGCAGAGACCTGGTTCAAAGCTCCAGAGAGCACCCCTGCATTACCAGGCTATAATTCATACCACACCTTTCGGCCACCTAACCTGGACTGAAACACTAAATGCGGAGGTGTGTCCATATTCATTAAGGATGTCCACACCTCCAAGCTAGTTGCTCAGTATAATGCATCCGAGATTATCCAAGTGCAACTAACTCTGGTCAAGACCACAATCCAAACTGTAGCTTGCAGCAGACCCCCCCACCATGCCCCAGGATTCCCACTCATCTTTTCTTGATACACTGGAAAATATTAGGGTACAACCCAACACCCTAATAATGGGTGATTTCAACTACCCCACCATTAACTGGGAAACTACTCATGTACCAACTCATTTGCTCAAAGTTTTCTGGAATTCATAAATTCCAATGCCTTGGATCAACTTATCCAAACCCCCACCAGGGGCAGCAATATCCTAGACCTGGTCATTACCAACATGGGCGATGGGTGTTCCACACCAGATGTCAGTTCCTCGTTGGTCAGATCCGACCACAAGCTAATCACCCTAGACATCCACATCCCACCCCCAGCCCCCATTAGGGAAACAACCGTAAACAATTTCTCCAAAGGCAACTTCACGCTTCTTAAAACATAAGTGGCAAATTTCACGACACCCATGAAGATGGAAAATAGAGGTATAAGCACTTACATGAGTGCATGGATTGTGCTATCCCTAACAGAACCGAGATGTTATCCTCCAAAAAAAGGAAGCCAATCTGGTGGTCTTTTGCCATAAACAAACTCTACAACAGAAGAAAGAAACAGTTGCAAAAAAGAGTAAAATCCCATGATTGGAGGAACTCCCTGGTCAGCCTCAGTAAGAAGCTGAGATCCCTCATAAAATCCTCCAAAACTAGTTATGAAAACAAAATTGCCACTGATTCTAAAGACAGCCACAAAGCATTCTATAGCTATGTCAAGAATCTCAATGGCAACACTCAGATCTGCTCTGAGTTACAGCACAATGGCACTAAATATACAGAACCAACTGATATTGCCAACATCCTGGCAGATAGGTTCAGTGCTAACTTTACCCCTTCTCACCCCTTAAAGGGCCCATCTCTATACCGGAAGAATGCAAAGTTCCTGTAATCATGGCTGCACAGGTAAAAACTTCACTCTCCAAAGCCAAGAACACAGCATCCATGGGACCTGACAACATCCCAGGCTGCATTCTACATGAACTACAGAATGAACTGGCACCCTTCCTAAGTACCATGTTCAATCATAGCCTCACCTCAGGCTTTGTGCCCATTGAATGGTGCACTGTGATGGTTATCTCACTCCACAAAGGGGGAGCCAAGACAGATCCCGGGAACTACTGCCCCATTAGCCTAATGAGCCTGGTCTGCAAGGCCATGGAATGTATCATCATGGTACTCATAAACAAAGACATTGGTAATCCTCCAAATTCTGGACCCCACACAGTTCAGGTTTGTAAAAGGCAGATCATATCTCCTAAACCTGATAGACTTTTTTGAAGCAGTCACCAAAGCCATAGATGAGGGTAAGGTTGTTCACACAGCCTATCTAGATCTTTCCAAGGCTTTTGACACCATCCCCCACTCTGAAATTATAGATAAACTCACTAAACTAGCTATAAATCCCTATGTCACAAGATGGATTGCCAACTGGCTTACTGACAGAACCCACACTGTGAAAGTAGCAGACTCCAAATCTGACTTCAGACCAGTGACAAGTGGAGTACCACAGTGTTTAATCCTGGGTCCTCTCCTATTTGGTATCTACTTCTCTGAAGTACAGGTTAACACAGAAAGCCTTTGGCTAAGTTCACAGATGACTGCAAACTAGGAGCCATAATCAAAACTCCTAACAATGTGGACATCCTACAAATGGGCCTCAGTGAGACAGATGCCTGGTGTCAAAGCCATGGCCTGAAGCTCAGTGCCAAAAAGTGCATTGTCATCCCCTTTGGTAAAAACTCTGTACCCATGAACTACCACATAGGCGGTAGTCTACTTAACACCGAAAGTGTGGAAAAGAACACACTGTGAACAAGCACCAACCCTTCACTCAGCTCGATGAAGAAATAAATGTAAAAAGCTGTTCTTATTCACTTTAATACCAAAACAAAATAAAATGAAGCGCTTTTCGTTTGGGAAATATCCAAACTTCTTCAGATATGGAGCAAGAACAAAAATAGTCAGCCCAGCAAAGATCCACTCTATATCATGAAGAGTTAATTGATTAATTGCCTGCAAGTGGATCATTTAAAATTAAACTTCACAGTTGCATTGTTTTGCTAACAAGACCAAAATGAACCTAAAAACTTCAAGACTTTAAAACTTTTTAAATATTATTCTTTAGCAAGTATACTAAAATTAAAAAGCTTGCTTAGGTAAAAATGTTTTAGGTGATTTACTAGGTATTTTCACATGCTATTCGGTTGGATGGTTGGTTATTTTATTGACAAAGGATTACTATGAAATAATGAAGTCATGAATTAATTTTTTTATATTATGCTTTTATATACATTGTTTTGTATAGATTATGTTTTCATAATACTGCATAGTAATTAGGTTGAGGATGGGTGTTAGTTTTATTACATATGCACATATATTTATATTTATTCTTAGCTAAAGTAATAATTTCTATTGTGTCATGATGTTTGTAAAGTCTTGAAGTTTTTAGGTTCATTTTGGTCTTGTTAGCAAAACAATGCAACTGTGAAGTGTAATTTTAAATGAGTGCTGTGATCCACTTGTAGGCAATTAATCAATTAACTCTTCATGATATAGGGTGGATTTTTGCTGGGCTGACTGTTTTTGTTCTTGCTCTACATCTGAAGAAGTTTAGATATTTCCCAAATGAAAAGTGCTTAATTTTATTTTGTTTTGGTATTAAAGTGAATAAGAATGGCTTTTTATATTTATTTCTTCATCGAGCTGAGTGAAGTGTCGATGCTTGTTCACAGTGTGTTCTTTTCTTCAGTTTTTCGTTTAACACTGAAAGTGTGATAAGAGACCTTGGGACACAGGTGGACAGTAGTCTCTCCTTTGATAATCACATCACCACAGTGGTCAGGAAATCCTTCTACATGGCACACCTCATCACAAAAGGTTTCTCATCCAGAAAAAAAGAGGTCATTGCTCCCCTCTACTCATCACTCATTAAACCCATTATAGAGTGCAACACCTCTTTTGGTATGTACCTCACAAGACATCTACAACAACTGGAAAGGCCGCAGAAATACCTCACAAAGAGGATTACTGTCCTCAAACAGATGCCCTACGCAGACTGTCTCAAAAAATTCCAGCTTTACTCCATTGCATATCGCCTACTCAGAGGCAATCCCTGCCTAACATACAAAGCTATGACAAACCCAGAGCTGTTGGACATGCTCCACTTAAAGAAATCCCAATCCCTCCAAGCTATATGCTCTAGGGACCTAAACCTTGTCACCACAATAAACAGAACATGTTGGAGGGATAGATTCCTGTCCCAGAGACTTCTGATACTCTGGAACAGACTACCTATTTATGTCAAACAGAGCTCCTCTTTAGCACTCTTCAAGAAAAATCTTGATGATTGGATGGGAAATAGGAAATTCACCACAGGGATCACTTCTGTGGCTCTGCTTGACATGGGCACAGGACAATAATTTTCTTGGGTGGCGAAAGGCAGAGTACCTTTTCATCTAGGTTTATATAGGCCCTAGGGCCACTAGCCTAGTACCTACCTATGAACCTATGAATCCTTAAAAAATTATGTGTCTATTTCTATTGAACCTTCCTTCAATAAATCATTTAATGTATAGTCTATCTTTGAATATGCTATAAATATTTCATTTTAGAGACCCTAGTGTTTTACTTTCATCTCCTAGAAGGTCCATCATTTTATCCACATACATAATATTGTCCATTAAGACTGCCCTCCCCCTTTATTGGGCCTCAATACTCTTATATTGTTATTTCTACTTAACTCATCTAACAGAAGTATTTCTTCTGTGGGGAGATTAGGACTCACCTTTATCTTGTACAAAGCCTTCCTTAACTCTTTCTCCACCACCATCTCAAAAATTTTTAATTGGGACATAAAGCTGGATTATATGTGTTTTTTTCTTTTTAAACTCATGTCCACTTTCCTGTCTCTATCCATCTTAGAATATATTAACTCTAAGTTGTTTTCCTAATGAACAACTTAAGATCAATTAGTAACTTGGTAATATTCCTTTTCTTACTTGGAACACATTTTAATCCCTTCATAAATAAATTGAAATAGGTGACGTTCATCTCTAAACTATTATAATTGAAAATGTTCTAGTTCTTATAAGAGAACATATTTTCTTTTTGTTACATTGTTTTCCTGCTTCTACAAAATTGCCCTTTGCACTGGTTCTTTTGTTCTCTCATTCTCATCTTTTTCAAACTGTATTACAATTATTTCCTTCCCCTGTTGTAATTGTAATTGTAATTGTTCGTAGGTCTGTTTTTTATTCTCTTGGACCTTCTTAGGGGTGGAAATTCTAAAGGGCCATTCAATTCCAAAAACAAACTATCTGCACTTTCCTCTCTTGCAAAATTCTTATACCCATTATGATGTCTTCTCACTGGTGCTAATTTTTCTCTCCTCTTGTAATCTTCCATAGAAGACCTTACATTCATTGGGTTAGCCATATCCTGTGTAGATCTATAACTTTGATTATACTGGTAGCCTTTAGATTGGCTAGGCCTTGTGTAGCTTTTTCATTCCTTATATTCAGTTCTAAACCTCTCTATTTTTTTACTTTTCCTTCTTGCTAAATAAGCACATCTATCATCTATTTCTTTCTAATATTAAAATGTTTACTTTTTATTCCCATATAATGAATAATAAATCATTTGTAATTTTATTATTAACACTGTCTGTCTATAAATCATTTCCATTTGATTATATCTAATAATGGCTCTCATAATGGAGAATTCACAGTTATCAAAAATATTTAGCAGTTCTTTGTGGAATCACACCCTTCTATGAGTTTGTTTGGGTATTTATAAACTCTTAAACCTTTCACTACCATAGTGTTACCTAAACATTGTTTTAAATAACAATTATCTAGTTGTAGAGTCTTATATTGCAGCATCAAATCATACAATAAGTTGACATTAGCTTGATATGGATTATTAATATCAGCCTCATATTGTCCATAATTTGCAAAGGAATAATTGTTATTCTGTAGCCTTGCACCCCATTCAGAATTAACATTAACCTGTCCATGTTTGTTACAAATATGGGCCTCATGTACTATATTATTACAGTCACCATTTTTGTTCCAGTGCCTGTTTTCCTTTGGTCTTGCTCCTTCTGCTTCTTTTGTGTCCCTTTCCAATTGAAACCGATCATCTGGTTGCATACAATAAATCCTTGGTAGTTCAGTAATTTGGTAATTTATTTTTTAATTCATTAATTGTTGCTTAGTTGATTGGTAGGATACAATATAAATAGGAGGGATTGAGTGTTTTGTCTGAAGAAATCTTTGGATAAGGATGAAAAACACAGTGAATCAATTAAGCATTTAATGTTTTTTGCTTTTATTCTAGTGGATTAATAAAAGTGATTTGTGAATTCTTGGGCTGGTCGTTCTTATAATCCTGCATGTCTACAGTATCTACTTGCTTGGTTTACTTAGCAAAAGATGTCAGAAAGACAGTATAAAAATGTCTCTTATGGTTACACTTAACTTGCAATTACTCTCAGCTGTCCAGATGTTGCATAATGTCCAGATTTTTGCCTCATATTTTTGGTCTGTTCCTCATAAAATCTGAGGTTTTCTGACAAATCATTGAGGACTGAAGTCACTAAATAATGACAGAAATTTGAGTTTCAGACTTTGTATCCTTTTGAAAATGCAGGCTAACACAAATGTTATTCTATCAACATTCTAAGCTTATAGGTCAGGGACACATTACTGACCTGACAGCAGGCAGAAACAAATCAAGTTTTATTCTACCTCTGTTGTTTGCTGGTCAGTACTGGCAGATTTGGCTACTTAGTATGAGACCCGACCTTAACAAGTTAAGCAGGGGGCTGCTTAACATTTGTCAAGACTGGGTCTCACACTATAGTAGCACTTAACCGATTTGCCTTTTTCCTGATATCAGAATGTAATCACTACATTCCATGCACTACAAGTAAATTATATAATGGTTGCCCCTATATCTTAGTTATTTCTTTATATCTTTTTACTCTGACTATTTCAATGCAGAATCATTAAGTGGTTATGGTTAATGTATATCAATGGACCTGCCACTCTAAAGTAATCTTGGAGGTTTTTCCCAAATTCCACTTCAAGCTCCCTTTATTAGAGTGAAGTTAAACATAAAGAAATCATTTTTTAAACTTACATATCAATAGAATGGCAATTATGTGAGTCTCAAGCATCTTTCACAGCTTCAATAACTATTTTTCATTTTCAATTTTTTGCTCAAATTACTTTTGATTTGAGTTCTCAGAGCAGCTCTTACCTTTTTAAAAAGTAGTTGCAAATGCTCAACAAAATAAAGGAGCTGAACTGCCAGGTTTAAGGCTTTCAATTTTTAGTCCAAGTGCTGACAGACCCTCTCCCATATTCTTCCTGAGGTATCATAACTATCATTGTAATACAGGAGCTGTTAACTGAGCACTATACCTCTCAACCTCTTAGCACAAGAAATCTGGGGGAACAAACTAAAACAATGGGGGATGCACAAAAATAGGGATACATTTTGAATATCGTTCTTATAACCTTAGAAAGTTGCTAGCATAACAGTATTTGGGTTAGCATGCATTTTCTGAAGGACATGAAGTCTGAAACTTAAATATATGTCATTATTTAGTGACTTCAATACTTAGTGGTTTGCCAGAAAATCTCAAATTTTGTGAGGAATAGGATAAAAATATGAGGGAAAATCTGGGCATTCTGTGAAATCTGGACAGCTGAGAGGTATGCAAACCACTTTTAACAAAACCTACTTTGATATTAACTAATATGTTGGTAAAATGTGCTGTATTTGTTTTATAATATTCTCCTTACTATGCTGCACAGAATAAAAAAGTCCAACTTTCTGTTCTTGAAATTGGGTTAATATTTTTCTCTTTTAACTGAAGCACAAATGTCTTTCTACATGGCATTTTCCTGCTTTTGTTGAACTGGTAGCTACACACTTGATTTGTTACATTGCAGCATAACAACACTTCATCCAAGCCATAATCCTTGAGCATGACAATGTTTTTTTTTCTGTGTTGTGAACATTGCTGGGATTTATAAGATTATGGCATTCACATTTTTAATAAGAAATCATCATCATCATCATCATCAGCCCCCTTTTCCCATTTTTCTACATGGGGTCAGGGTATCGTGTTAACTGTTGCCAACTCTCTCGATTCAGTGCCACACTCCTGCCTTCATCAACACTTATGCCCGACTGTCACAGATCTTCTTTCACACAATCCATCCACCTCTTTGCTGGACGTCATCACTTCCTCTTCTTCCTGTCTGTCTCAAATCTTCCTCACCAGATTGCCTTCTGCTTTTCTACACTTGTGCCCAAACCACCGTAATCTGTTCTCTTTGACCTTATCTGCCAATGGAGCTACTTTGGCTTTTGCTTTTATGTCCTTATTTCTTAATCTGCCCCACAGTGTGCATCCTATCTCCTTTCTCAGGCACTTCATTTCCATCACCTCTAGCTTTTTCAACTGTTCTGCCTTTACTGCCCAGGTTTCTGTACCATACAGTAGTACTGGTCGCACACTGTCTTGTACACCTTACTTTTCAGCTTCTTTGGCATTCTTCTGTCATAAACTACACCTGACACTCTATGCCAGTTGGCTGCAGCCCCTCTGATTCTAGCTTTGACCTCTTCATTCATACTATCCTTCTCCTCAACTACTCCTCCCAGATACTTGAAGCTGTTTACCTGTGACACTATCTTCCCTTCTATCTCTATTCTCAGCTTCTTCTGATTTTCCCAATTTGCTGCCATTACTGCTGTCTTTCAAATAAACAAATCCAAACTGCAACTCAGGAAACAAACAAAAGCTCAAGGACACAAAGTCTCCAAAGCGAAAAAAAAGTAAAAACAGGTTTATTACTTTGCCACTAAATAGTATGATACAAAAATAAACAGTTAAGCGCTTTTTGTCTTAATTTAGAAGACTTCTTCAGACCTACAACAGTAGCACAAGTGCTCACTTTAATACAGACCACATGGTGGTTTCAAAAAAAACATTAACCAATGGTATTGCATAAGTAATTAAGCTTGGACACATGACATCAGCAACAAGTCAAATACAAAAACAGCAACTGTGAAAACCTATAAAGAACAAAAATGTATAGCTGCTTTTGTGCACAAATAAAGACATTTTGAATCACTGCATTTAGGTGGACAGAGTATGACTCTTAAAATATGTGATAAAAAATGATGAAAAACTATGGAAAATGTTTATATAAATGCAAATGTTTTATACACATTATTATGAGTTACAAGAGCGCTCCAAGTGGACTACAAGAACACTGCACTCAAAATAAAATAAAATAGAATAAAATAAAATAAGAGACTGCAATTTCAACTTTAACCAGTATTGATCGACTCAACTGTAATACTTTCACAAATCACCAACAAAGGTGAAACAAGCTTAGATGTATGCTGAGACATATTTTTAAAAGATTTAAAACATGAAGCAAAAACCTGCATTCTTTTACTTAACTACAAATACATCTGTTTAAAAGACTTAGACAAAAGACTTGTCTAGGGCATTAGGCTCTTTAATTTCAGAATACAGGCAATGGAAGTGACTTCATTCGAACCTGGGGGGTTATAAGAGTTGAGACGCAGTTGCCAAATCAACTCCTGTCTTTCCAAAATTAGATGATAAGGACCCCCTTTTAGATTAACAGTAACCTGACAAATCACTCTAAAGTGAAAGTGGTGTGTTGGGTGCTCAGCACAATGCCTTGCCAATGCGTTAGAAGGTGACTTTTTTCTAATATGGTATGTGTGCTCATAAATCCTCTCTCTTAGTTTTCTGTCCGTCTTACCAACATAATTACCACTGTCTTATCTGTGCTTAGTTTCATCTCATGTGCCTTCAGATTTGCATTCCATTCTCCTATCCTTTGCTGACGTTCTAGCTCAGAGTCTGCCTGTACTACCACATAGGTTCATAGGTTCATAGGTTCATACTAGGCTATCTACCCGAGGGTATTTACAAGCCTAGCCCATAGTTTTGTGGCTTACGCCACCCCTTTAGTATGGGGAACTATACCCATTATTTTGCTGTGCCTCTGTTGAGCAGTGACACTGAGGTAATCCCTGGGGTATATCTGCGATCTCCCATCCATTGGTCAAGATTTCTCTTGAACAAGGCCAGCGAGGTGCTCTGCCTCACATATACCGGGATTTTATTCCACAGCATAGGGAGTCTTTGGGTGATGAATCTATCCCTCCAGCACGTCCTATTAATAGCCGTGTCGAGGTTTAAGTCTCCCGCCCTTGTGGCTCTGACGGATCTAGATTTTTGAGGTGAAGCATATTCATCAAATCTGGGTTTGACATGGCCTTGTATGTTAGGCAAAGGTCACCTCTGAGCAAGCGGTAAGTGACTGAATAGAGCTGGAGTTCTTTCAGTCGGGCAGCATAGGACAGATGTTTGAGACCCTTTATCCTTTTGGTGAGGAACTTTGTGGCCTCTCCAGCTGCTGCAAGTGTCGGGTCAGATACATTCGAATGGGGCATTGTACTCAATCATTGGTCTGATGAGTGATGAGTATAGGGAGACTATGACCTCCCTTGATCTAGATGAGAATCCCTTCATGATAAGGTGGGCAATGTAGAAGGTCTTCCTAACTACTTTAGCTACATGGGTGTCGAATGACAGACTACTATCAACCTGGGTCCCCAGGTCCCTGATAACTTCTTCTGTGCTCAGTGGATTGCCACCTATTTGGTAGCTAGGGGTAACCCTGTTTTTCCCGAAGGGTATGACTATGCATTATTTGGCATTTAACTTTAGGCCATGGCTCTGGCACCAGTTATCCGTTTCTGTGAGACCCTTCTGAAGGATATCTGTGTCAGATGTGTTTTCTACTATGGCGCCCAGTTTGCAGTCATCTGCAAACTTTGTCAGCCATAACCCTCCTGTGTTTGCTTGTACTTGGAAAAGTAGATGCCAAACAAGAGTGGGCCCAGGACTGAGCCCTGTGGTACACCACTTGTGACAGGCTTTGAGTCTGACATGGCACCAGCAACTCTGACCCTGTGGGTTCTGTCACTCAGCCAGTTTGCAACCCATCTTGTGATGTATGGGTTAACATTTAAGCTGATGAGTTTTTCAATGATACCCGAGTGGGGTATTGTATCGAAGGCCTTCGCCAGATCGAGGTAGGCTGTATGGACTGCCTTTCCTCATCAATGGCTTTGGTGACTGTTTCAAAAAGTCAACCAAGTTTAGAAGGCATGATCTGCCTTTGACAAAGCCAAACTGGGATGGATCCAAAGTCTGCAAATTCCTATGTCTTTATTTATGAGGTCCATTATGATCCTCTCCATGGCTTTGCAGATAAGGCTTGTCAAGCTAATGGGCCGGTAATTTCCAGGGTCGGTGGAGGCACCGCCTTTGTGAAGTGGGACCACAGTTGCAGTGCGCCACTTCCTGGGTACGTATCCAGAGGTAAGACTATGATTAAACAGCTGTCCTAGCTGTGGGTTTAATTCCTCGTTGAGTTCGTGGAGCACACAGCCGGGGACACCATCAGGTCCCATGGATGCTGTGTTTTTTGCTTTGGAGAGAGCAGTTCTCACTTGGGCGTTGGAGATGTTTGGGGGGCTGCAATCGCTTGGTATAGATATCTCTCCTTTTGGGGGGATCTTTCCTTTTGGGGGGGACATTGTCTGCATACAACAGCTTTGTTGATCCATCCCCTCCAATCTGTTTGCTAATGTAGTCCATCACCAGTATGAACAGCAGTGGGCTCAGAGCTGAACTCTGGTGTGCACCCACACCCACTGGGAACCCCTCTATGAGGCTGAACACTGTTCGTACGTGAGTCATTGGGTCCTAGTACATAGCCTGCACTAATTCTACCAATGTTTCTGGGACTTCAAACCACCACAGTACTACCCAGATCAGCTTTCTTGGGACCTTCTCATATGCTTTCTCCAAGTCTAGGAATGCCCAGTTGGACTCTCTCCTCATCTCTAGCTTCTACTCAAGTATCTGTTGCAATGCAAACATCAGGTCAATTGTGCTGCATCCTGATCTGAAACCAAAATGCTCATCTCCCATCTTATATTCTACTACTCTGCGTATCCATTTATCAATCACCCTCTCCATAACTTTCATGCAATGTGATAGGAGTTTGATGCCTCTGTACTACCCACAGATGTGGATGTCCCTTTTGTTCTTGTACACTGGCATGAGTATGCTTATTCTTCAGTCATCAGGAATACACCTTTCTCTCCACACTGCTATTAGTACTCTCAAGACCATTTCTCCCCTATCTCACCCATCATCTTTATCATATCTGCTGTGACTTCATATGAGCCTGCTGCTTTCCCTGACTTCATCTTCCTTATTGCTGTTGTTACTTCTTCTAGGGTGGGCTCCCCTTCTTCTCTCATCATAGGCTGTTTCTGGGGCAGTACAGCTTATGCGGGGTTTTCTTCATTCAGAAACTGCTGGAAATACTCCTTCCATCTGCCTTTGATGTCCTCTGGGCTGGTGAGCAGGTTGCTGCTGGCATCCCTTATGAAGGGTGTCTGACTATCTTCTTTATCTTTCTGTCTTTACCTTGCAACCTGGTATAGTTTCTTTATGCTCCTTACTGAGTCACTTTCCAGAAGTTGGTACAGTGCCTCCGATGCCCTTTTGTTTGCTATTACAACTTCTTTCTTAGCTTCTTTGTTAGCCAACCAGTAGTCCTTCCTAGTCTGGTCAGTCTTTTCTGTCTCCCACTTCTTGTTGCACCCCTTTTTTCTTTTGATGACTTCCTGGACTTCTGCATTCCACCATGAGCTTTCCTTATATACCTTATTTCCATACCGGACTCGGCCACATATCTTTTCTGTAGTCCTAACACATGCTGTTTTTAGGAGCTGCCATTCTTCCTAAATTCCACCTATTTTCTCCTCTTCTTGGGGTGTTAGAGCCCTAAGTAATTCCTTGAACTGTTGTACTTTCTCTCCAGTCAACTTCCAGATCTTCAGCCTGGTCTCTGTTGACTTTAGAGCCTTCTCTGACCACTGCTTGCAGCTGATTGTGGCAACTAGTGGTTTATGCTGTGGGCCAACTGTTTTACTGGGGATGACTTTGCAATCATGGATTCTGCCCCAGTGTCTTTTCCTTACTAGGAATAAGTCTACCTGATTTGCATGTTGACTACTCTTGTATGTGATCTTGTGACAGTTTCTCTTTCTGAACCATGTGTTGGCTACTATCAAGCCATTTGCCAGACAGAAGTCTAGAATGGCTTCTCCTTCTTTATTCCTGTTGCCCCACCTATGTGGACCCAGGCAGCCCACATATCCTGTTCTGTCTGTCCTGATATGTGCATTCAAGTCACCCATTATCAACACCAATTCATGTTGTCCTGCTTTATCTAGTAGGTCCTGCAACAGCTATCTGAATGCACTCTTTTCCTCACTATCACAACCCTGCTGTGGGGCATAGGCTGAGATTATGAATACTGCCCTATCATTACACTGGAGTCTGACTGCCATGAGTCTGTTATTAATTCTGATAATATCCTTTACTGCCTTCCTACACCATTTCTAGCCTGCCCTCCACCTGAGTAGTAGGCTTTGGATCCCAAGTCAAGTGGCTTTGCTGCACTCCCTTCCATCTTGTCTCCTGGATACATAGGATGTCCAGTCTCCTCCGTATCATCATGTTACTTTACACTGGCTATGTCCTTGTTCCAGCCCCAACTAACTCCTTTTCCACTATAGTATTCTAAACAATACTGTATGCAATAATTAGCTTCCCTTATAGCTGAATGTCTGTATCCTTGCTAGCATGCAACAATGATAGACTGCAAATCTTTCTTGCCCTTTATGATGGTATTACTGTAAACACTCTGTGCAGCATGCTTTTCTACTATTGTTGAATGATTATCTGTATGTACTATTGGAGCTTTTCTCCCCGGGCCTCTGCTGAAAATGGACATATATCCAGTCGGACTATCCCAGTCAAAAATGTAAAATAAAATAAATAAATAAACAAATAAATGTCATCCACTTGCAAGCTGCATCCTGTCAGTGAACCTACATTAAGCGTCGAAATTCTCAGTTCATGTTTGGCAGGTTGGTTGGTTTTACATCCAGCTTTTGCTCAACAGAGCTATCAACAGAGACCAGATGGCTTAAAGGTTAAGGTCTTTACCTCTCATGCACAAGGTACAAAGTTTGATCCTGACCTCCAACCAATGCCTGTTTGGAAGTTATATGTTCTCTCTGTGTCTCCGTGGAGTTTTTCCCATGTCCGAAAAACATGCTGAGTGCTTCCATCTCAAACTCACCAATGTATGGAGCTGTGGGCAGCAGCACAGACTCTACATGGTGCCCTATAAGGGGAAGAGTTGTACAGACCAACCACTTTGGGCATCTACTGTGGTGCACAGTATCCTCAAGATAGGACAACATGGATCACAGACTGCGTGCCATGTCAAATATGGCTCTATGTGATTCGGTCATGTTGACTAATGTCGCCAAAAATAGGCATGGGTAGTTACCGGTGATAAGTGGGTTGAGGACCTGGCCTACTCTGACCCATGCCAGGGACCTGTGCTAATGGTGGGAGGGGTATATGTGCCCCTATTGGCCAGTGTGTGCCCCCCATAAAGCCCAGCAGCCCTGGGTCAATAAGCTACTCGCTGGCCGGTGTCTAGTTGCCCAGCCTGGGTTACCTGGGATAGCTCTGCTTAATAAGAAAATGGTCTTTTATTTTTAGCAGTGGATTATGGGCAAGTTGTTACAATGTATCATGTATTCTATACTAGAGTGGTATGGTGTTTTTTTTTTAATGCCCTAAGTGCCCCACCAGCTAAATACTGTGCCCTGGTAAGAAAAGGAACCTGAAGCTACTACTGTTAAAGTGACACAAAGAAATGAACAAACTGTTTTGAACAATCGCTGGAGAAAACCAAAAAAATGAAGTGGTGGTGTTTAGGTAAGACACAAATTCTTTAAGCATGTTGTCTGTGCCTACCTTTATTAAAAGCAGGCCATCAATGTGTCTGTCATAACTGTATGAATGACAAGTAATCTGACTAATGAATGAATTCTTCCTCCTATTGAGTCAGTACTAAGTTAGCAAAGGTGGGAGTGCACACTCCTTCATTGTCATGACACTCACCTTTCGATAGAAAGTGTTACTGAATGGAGTAAAACTATTTTTTACGCAAAACTAAATCTAGTAATTTGCATATAGTATCAATGGACACAATGGTGACATATTACATTTTGTTCAACAGCTGCCTATTGTTTCAAGACATGTTTCCTGTGATATAACTTTGTATGGGTCTTTAATATCTAAGGTGATTAACCAACAGTTTTCATCAAGCTCAATGTTCCTCAGTGTATCTTTATGTGCCAGTCAACCATCATATATGATTTAAATACTTGGGGCACCCTCTTCAGAATTTTATCAGTCAAGATGGCAATAAGTTCTGTTTTAGAACCTTTTGTTGAAATTCTTAGCTTAAAGGGAAGTCTAGTGACATATTCCTGCATTTCTAGAATTCCAATTAGAGTAGAAATTATTAGATTCTCTAACTGTAAAAACTTATATAAATTCAAAGTCAATCTGTTGCTATATAGTAGCTCAGACAATATACTATCAATACAATCATATGCCCTTTGAACATTAAATAAAATAACTTTTTCATAAAATTATGAGTTGTGAAGCAAGCATTCCATTTCACAAATATAGTTTTATTTATTTACTGCTATTTGTTAACTTGGTGAGTGAGTCTGTCTATTCACCCTTTACAGCCACGACCCGGGCTCAAGCAGCATTGTTTACATTCCTACAAAGTGCACATACAGAAATATAATAATTAATTACATAGAATACAAGTAGCTTTCCATTCAGTGCTCTAGGCTTAAACATATACAAAATAGGTTAATAAAATTTAAGCAGATACACAGATGTATGTGGTCAAGATGCAAGACAGCTGAAATATGACAAATGATCCATTATCATCATAGCAGTTGCCTATACAGTCAGCATGGAGATGTTCTTTAAGAGCATCCTTAAAGTCTTTGAAGATTTCTTGTTTTTTGATTTCCATAGGCACGTATAGAGAAGGCCCTTACTACAGTGCAGTTTTGAAATGTGAGCAAAGAAGGGAAAACAGCTGACTTGTGAGCTTCTGAGATAATAGTTTTTGTCCTATATAGGGAGTTTAGTTTCAATCAGGGACTAAAAGCATTTAGTAGCAGTATAGCCCTTTTAGTGACAGAATGTCAGTTTTTTTTAAGCAATTTGCAGTTCATGAGCATTATCCTTGTATGCTGTCATTATACACAACTCACTGTTGTGTGATAATCCAATAAGTGCATCTTAAAATATCTTTAAATAGCAGTTTTTTTTCTAATATTGTCCTAATATAATATAAATAATATTTATATAAACTAATAAACTCATAATAAGCTTGGCATGCTTTACCGCCACAACCGTTTCATCACTCCCTCTACCAGGCTCATTCTTGCTAAGACATACCTTATCCCTTCCTTTATGTATGGTGCCTCTACCTTTACTAATCTGCAATGCTCCCTCAGGTCAAAACTCTCCTCCTGTTACCATAAAATCTTTAAATTTGCAACTGGGCACAGGTCAAATACCCATCACTGCATTTCCCTTCACCAAGTGAACTGGCTTGAGTTGCCAATTATCTCACCCATATTAAACTTATCCAAGCACATAAGCTCATTTTCAGCCCCACTCTCTGCCCCTCCCTTGCCTCCACCTTCCAAATGCATCTACCTAACAGATGCCTTCGATCCAACTCCCAAAAATCTAATAGAGTTACATAAACCTGCACGCACTCCAGGCAAACTTCTATCCTTCTGCCTTGCACGCCACTGGAATTCTCTACCTCCACTTGTCTGTACAACTAACAGACTCTCTATTTTCAAAATCTTACTTCACTCATACCTTACCTCACAATGGGAATGCTCTTGCTTCCATCCTACATAAATTCATTAACTTTACTGGTCACTACAGCTAATTACATCTGTTAAAAGCCTCTACTAACTGTATGACTCCTGTAAGAAATACAGTGCTCTACGAGATCCTTAATTTGTTAGTGAGGATTTATTCAAGTATCTGCTCCCTCAATTACCAATTTCCCACAACTGTTGTTACCATGCATTGTTTCTAATTCTCATGTAATAATTTTATATGTTTTCTTAAAGTTTGTATTTTATAATTTTATAATTTTGTATATTATAATGTTGTAATTTTATAATACTGTACTGTCTTGGAGCTTTTCTCCCCAGGACTCCATTGAAAATGGGCTCCTCGTGGCACAATGGACCATCCTGGCAAACAAACTGCAAATAAATAAATAAATAAAATAATATAATTTTCTCATGCCTAAAAGCAAAAAAAGGCTAAAATATATTTCTTTGGAAAGTGACATTGCAGTTTGTTTACATTTATTTTAATTTAATTGAGTAGTAGGTTCAGGATAATTTTAGTACCTTTGATAATCTCATCAGCCTATAGATAATGACTGATGACATCAAAAACCTAGATATGTTTAACTATCTTCACAGTGTACAAAATGTGTTTTATTATCCATTATACCTGGCATCTAAGGTGAGGATAAACTATAGATACATAGACAGATAAATAGGTAGACAGAGATGTTTATAGGGAGCAAAGGCAGAAGACTGGCACATACTTGTTTTTTTACATACTAATTCTGACATTGTAGGATCTTTGAGAATCCCCCTTACTGTGAGGTATGGCAATCATACTGTTAGTTTACCTAAGTAGTTGGGTATACAAGTTGGCAGGAATATGAAGCTTCACTGTTAAGAGTTATAAAATGCAATTTCTTGTTAACACATGACTGAGTGTCAGACAAAGATACTTTTTTTATGCAGGTGAAGCAGAAGGACTTGGTGAAATCCATGCACGAATTGTTCAAGGAACTAAAAGAAGGGGGAAGAGCTTACCAAATAACATTTTAACATCTCGGTGGGAAAATGGTACCAAATGTCAGAAGAAGACAAATATAGTTTCCCATTAAGAAAGTGAGAGTGGGCTGGTCTAGTAATGTATTGGTAGAATGTCCATCTGTAATGTCAGTGATTATGGTTCAGACAATAGTTTGGGTTCTGGGATGAAGTCTCAGTCAAAGTTGATGGATGAGTTTATGACACCATAGGTTTAAGTATCCCTTCTAGTGGTAGAGTATTATTTCTATTGCAATAAGCCAAATAGTTGCTTGGTGGATGGTATGAGTGGCAGTTCTGAGGAGCAAATGAGCATATCTACATTTACCCTGGGCACACAGAAACATGTGCATTTAGGAGTTGTAGTATTAATGCAACATAGCTCAGCTTCTCTGTTATCCTGGAAGGGAAACAACTCTCCTATCCAGAACTTATTTATTGTGGAAGTGAAGGTGGACTGTGACAGTGAACTACCAGACTGACATAGTGTTAGCATAGCTGAGCAGTAAAAATGGATAGTGAGGGTTGTAAAAAAGTAATAAGTAAATAAACAAGGAAGTAAGACAGAATCAGAAAATAATAGCTGAGTTTGCTAGACTTGTAATATGGAAAAGATGAAATCATTTCTGAATGAAAACATTACAGAATATGTAAAGTCCACTGGAAAATAAGACAAAAAGACAATGCATACTTATTGCTGGAAGGCCATGTCAAGTGACTTTAATAGGGTTTTAAAACTGAGTAGCAGTTGTAGTAGATTAATGAATTTCAGTGGAATATGGTAGCCCCAGGTCTTAGAAAGACATCAAACCTCAGACCTCCACAAAGAATATTAGCACTAATAATCATAATCATCGTTATAATCTCAAAAAAAACAGAGACATGTTAACTGATCTGGTGGTAGGGGTTCCAGGATGCTAGCTTTGGTAACAAAATGGATGGCCAGCAGGATTTAGAATGATCTAATAAATAAAATACACTAGAAAGTGGGGTATTACAGCATTATTCAGTGTTACCGTAACTACTGTTTAACATCTTCACATATGCCGTGGTGGGAGAGTTGAAAGAAGGAACATTTATCGCAGTATAAGACATAATGGTCTAGATGGTTATGAAAGAGAAGAGTCATTTGAAGTATTACAAGAATGCTCACAAGGATAGTAGCTGTAAGTGTCAATGCAAAATAATGTAAATTAATGCACATGGAAAACAAAAATCCATGCTACAAGTGCACTAGGAGAGAAGTATTAATAGCAAAAAAAATGAAATATATGAGTATGTACTTAAATCGAATGCTGGTGCTCCGGTTTCCTCCCATATCCCAAAGACATGCTGCAGGTGGATTGGACACTCTAAATTGGCTCTAGGTGTGAGTGCATGTGTGTGTGTGCCTCCTGTGGAAGGTTGGGTGCCGGGCTGGCAACTTGACACTGCAAAACTCCACTGCCAATCATGAGCGGACAGGTGATCCGCTGTGGCGACCCCTAACCGGGAAAAAGCCAAAAGAAGAAGAAGAAGAAGTACTTGAATCAAATGCTAGAAAGCAATGTAATAGGACATCAAAGGTAGCTTGGGTGACTGAGATGCATAACAAAATTGTACCTGTCAAATTCAGGCATTTGTTGTCTTGGGTATCAATACTTAATGAGACACTGGTATACGTTGTGTGCTTTGCTGGAGGGAAGGCTTCAAACAAAGTAGATAGCATGTAGGAAATCAAGTAAAAGGAAATTAAAAGAATGTGTTCTGTACACAAGAGAGCATGTGGAAAGATATCAGAGGAGTTTCAATTCTATTTATATTCCTTAAAAGAAAGAAACGGGGTGCACATACAATGACTTTAGTTTAAAACTCCTCAGTGATCTTTCCTGGGTAAAAGTGGGATAATTGTAATTTCAGTAGATTTTTCACACTTTATACGTGTTCACATAAACCAACTTAGAAAAAATGCACACAACATAACTCATACATTAATATTTTTATCGCAAACAGAATGAATAAACTAATCTGTACATTTTATCAGAAACCAAATAATCATTTCTCTTAACTTTTTTTAATTTGCTTTTGATATTATCAGTTATCTTTTGATAAAAATTAGATATATTTCTGAATATGTTAACTAACTGGTTACATATCCAAAGAGTGAATAATACTGCACACATATATATGGTTTACTATTAAAATTTCAAAACGAACTCCGTCGACTGTACTATTGTCGAACACGGAAGTTTGAAAACAGTAATATCGATGACAAAAAAACAACCTAGGAACGGGTTTTAACATGGGTCGAGATAGGGGAGATGTTTGTAGTTCGGAATAACACTGAATAGTATTTTTAGTTAGCTCCCCCACAGGATTAAAGATGCTGGTAAATCATAGATCAACTACACTAAGGCTATGAAGACTAGCAGCAGAGGTATTATGTGCATTAATAATTTGTGTGGAGCTTTTAGCAGGACCACATACAGTATACATTCACAGAGCTGTTGTTCAGTCCTTCCTCATTACACAGTTGTGCAATGTAGCCCTACAACCATTGCCTATCCATAATTGTAAATCATCTCATGCAACATTTTCCACATAGTGAAGACACATGCTTTTACTTACTTGATATGATAGCATTGTCCCAGCATTGTCAAATGTGATATTTTTCTATTTAAGTAATCTGTTGTCTGTGGATACATACCCAGGGCCATCACCAACAGCTAGTTACATTCCACATACATCAGCTTTAAATTTAATTAGGGACAATGGAAGGTTTTTCATATATATATATATATATATATATATATATATATATATATATATATATATAGACATAGATATATAGATATATATTGATTATAGTAAGGTAAAGACTTAGACAGCCAGTTACATAAGATAGAGTCTTATAACAAAATAATACATATATTATAAGATGGAGCAATGTTTTATATTCACAACAACAATATTAATGATTTTTTACAGCATGAGCCAGTTCAAGCATCAAATGCTCTGAGTGAGCTGTGAAAGCTGAATTCTTCCTCATTTTCATATTTTCATATTTAGTAGAACAAGCCTTCTCTTGGATTTGCTGCCATGTTGGCTCATCATTCATTCCTGTTGCATTGCCTTTTCCTGTGAATAAATTGTTGAATAAATCTGAAATCCTGGATTTCAGGCATAGTAAATTTTAACTGTAGAATTCATATTTAAAATAACTGTTTAAGTTTTCTTTCAGGATGCTTTAAACTCTATGCTCTTCACAAGTGTAACAGATTTGCATAAATGTGGGTATGTACAGCTTTCATGTCATACCTCTCAAAGCCATTTTCTTTATTTCATTAAAGAGTATGATTGGTATTTGACAACATGATTATATGACAATTATTTTGAATTTTGCTTCCTTTTTGTAATGCTTTTTTTCTCTCATTCCATATATATCTGGCTTGAAATACAGATATTCATTTTCAGGGCAGAAGAAATCTACTAAACAAATGTTTCTTGGAAAATATATATATATTTTCCAGCAGTAAATAGTCTACCTACCAAGTAGGGAATCTAAACAATATGAGGTCATTCTGTGCAAGCATTGTATTACAACAACCTATATTGCCAAATGAAGAGCTGTAAGTGAAGGAAATTATAGTAGTCTCAGAACAGAGAACAAAAGCCAGCTTGAGTGAAAAACGTTCTCACTGAGATTGAACAAGTAATACCATCAACAGGAAACACGTGCTGGCCTGGAAAACAATATTATGAAATTCATAAACATTGAGTCCATTAGTCAGCAGAAGTTTCAATAAACATAAAATGTTCCACAGTCAAAGTCCTTTTTTACTTTATTTGGCTGGTTTCTCCAAAAATGTTGCAGCGCGTGATTTTAAGTAGTATATTATTTTGGTAAATTCGACAATATCTTTGGGGACCATTTTGGCAATCAAAGTGTAGCAAATGCCTTGTCGTACATGTCTGCAAATGTATATATGATTTCTTTTTTTACTTAGTATAAAAGAAAACAAGATAAACACATTTTGGTTTATCAGGCCACATAAGCAGTCTGCTGCAAATTCAATAATATCTGCTTTATATTTGATGGGTAAAGTATAAACATTATTCCATCCTCTTACCTCAGGAATACTTGTCTCTGCTGCATTTCACTTGATTGGTGAATTGCATTATACTGATTTGCAAGAATTTTTTAAATATCTGTTGCATTAACTTTGATACAATTATTTAAAATGTAATGCCAAGCTATATGAAATGTTTTAATAAAAATCTAAAATCACATGTAGTAGCTATTTCATCTCCCCCTACCAATTTAAATGTAGCACCTTGGTTTATCATAACCAGCACACCAACATAAGTATGATATTTTCTATTATACAACGACCCCCCCATTAATATTCAAAAATGTGCACGCTGATTGGTCAGCGTGCACGTTGTAAATCAGAGTTATAGTAATGGAAAAAGGTCCAGTTGCCCGGACTTTTTCCATTACTATAACTCTTCTTTTACAGCAACGGAGAAAGCAAGATCTCCATTGCTTCACACTGTCTCACTATGTTAAACGAGTTTAACATAGTGAGACAGCTTGAAAAAAAGCAACGGAGATTCTCCGTTGCTTTTTTTCAAGCTGTCTCGCTATATTAAACCCATTTAACGTAGCGAAACAGTTTGTAAAAAGCAACGGAGACCTTGCTTTCTCCGTTGCTTTTGCCCACAGCTCTGATGTACTGCATAGGCACGCATGCGCAGTACATCAGAACTGCCGCAGAATACCAGACAGCTGCGGAAGGGCAGCAAGGAGGCATTATACAATGCCATTATTTAAGAAAAGTAATTATTTTTTTTCTTAAATAATGTCATTGTATAATAGCAATAACCCACTTCTGCATGTGGGTAATGCTGGATTTACCCACGGTTGGCTTTGTTTGGCCACTCGGGCTTCGTTCTTGTGACCAAACCACACCAACCGTGGATAAATCCAGCATTACCCACACCCAGGCATGGGTTATTATTATACTATTCCATGGTGGAAACAAACTGATAGAAACCAAGTGAATTCCAAACTCCAGATTTTCTAATAAAGCATTCTGATGGGAATAAATCCTATAATAACTCCCAATGAAACACGCAGATCAGTAACTGTTACTGAGAATTTCATAAACTGAATGCAGACCAACAGCTGTAATGTCCTCTCAGATATATGGCTTACTTTCTTGAACTGTATTTATCTTTCTTCTGAATTACTTGTCCTGATAAATGTTATAGTTATAGCAGATTGAACAGGGTATAACAGACTTCCTTTTCCTTAGCAACAGTCTCAAGCTAATCCTATGGAATTCCACAATGTTGCCAGACAAGCTGAGATATATAATCCCTGTAACGTACTAGGTTTGCCTTGGGACTTTCCCCCAGTAGGTCATGCCTGGACCAATGCCAGGAGACAATGAGGGTTCATCCTCCCATGGTGTCCAAATCACCCCAACAGACTCATCTCAGTATGGAGATGTAGGGGCTGTACTTCAAAATACTCCTCAACTGCAGAGTGTCTCACAATTTCATGGGCAGTAAGTCAAACAGCACTGTGAAAGAAGATCATGTCTACCACTTGTGTCGGCAGTTACATCCTTTTGATCAGCGGCAGTGCTAAACTAGGGCACACAGGGGCATGTGCAATTGCATGAAACTGTGCACCTCCCTGAGTGTCCCAGTCCCCTTGAATACTAAAAAAGTCTCTCTTTTTTAAAACATATCCATCCAGGAGAACAGTGTAAGCACAACTCTTTCTGCAATAGCAGAGGAGAGCGTAAGCACATCTAGAATGCAATCATCCTTGTGACTCTTTCCACAAATGCAGGTCTTTTGAACTAAAGTAAATGTCAGATAGGAGGAGAATGTAAGTGAGCGATATTCTTCTCCATAACAGCAGTGCATTAGGAAGAGAGAGATATGGAGTGATAGAGATCAATTGCATCCTTTGAAGAGAAATGTGTGTGTGTGTGTGTGTGTGTGTGTGTGTGTGTGTGTGTGTGTGTGTGTGTGTGTGTGTGTGTGTGTGTGTGTGTGTGTGTGTGTGTGTGTGTGTGTGTGTGTGTGTGTGTGTACATGTGTAGTGCAGAGAATTTCTTACACTGCAGTCTTTGAATTAGAAACGTGTGTATGTGTGTGTTTGTGCGTGTGTGTAGTGGACAGAATGTCTTACACTGCAGTCTTTGAATTAGAAACGTGTGTGTGTGTGTGTGTGTGTGTGTGTGTGTGTGTGTGTGTGTGTGTGTGTGTGTGTGTGTAGTGTACAGAATGTCTTACACTGCAGTCTTTGTGTGTGTGTGTGTATGTGTTTGTATATATGTGTGCATGTGTGTAGTGCAGAGAATGTCTTACGCTGCAGTCTTTGAATTAGAAACGTGTGTGTGTGTGTGTGTGTGTGTGTGTGTGTGTGTGTAGTGGAAAGAATGTCTTACACTGCAGTCTTTGAATTAGAAATGTGTGTGTGTACGCGTATGTGTGTGTGTGTGTGTGTGTGTGTGTGTGTGTGTGTGTGTGTGTGTGTGTGTGTGTGTAGTACAGAGAATGTCTTGCACTGCAGTCTTTGAATTAGAAATGTGTGTGTTTGTGTGTGTGTCTTTGTATATATGTGTGTACATGTGTAGTGCAGAGAATGTCTTACACTGTGGTCTTTGAATTAGAAACATGTGTGTGTGTGTGTGTGTGTGTGTGTGTGTGTGTGTGTGTGTGTGTGTGTGTGTGTGTGTGTGTGTGTGTGTGGTGGACAGAATGTCTTGCACTGCAGTCTTTGAATTAGAAATGTGTGTGTGTGTGTGTGTGTGTGTGTGTGTGTGTGTGTGTGTGTGTGTGTGTGTGTGTGTATGTGTGTAGTACAGAGAATGTCTTGCACTGCAGTCTTTGAATTAGAAACGTGTGTGTGTGTGTGTGTGTGTGTGTGTGTGTGTGTGTGTGTGTGTGTGTGTGTGTAGTGTACAGAATGCCTTCCACTGCAGTCTTTGTGTGAGTGTGTGTTTGTATATATGTGTGTATGTGTATAGTGCAGAGAATGTCTTATACTGCAGTCTTTGAATTAGAAACGTATGCGTGTGTGTGTGTGTGTGTGTGTGTGTGTGTGTGTGTGTGTGTGTGTGTGTGTGTGTGCATGTGTAGTTTACAGAATGTCTTACACTGCAGTCTTTGAATTAGAAATGTGTGTGTGTGTGTGTGTGTGTGTGTGTGTGTGTGTGTGTGTGTGTGTGTGTGTGTGTGTGTACACTGCAGTCTATGAATTAGAAACGTGTGTGTGTGCGTGCGTGTGTGTGTGTGTGTGTGTGTGTGTGTGTGTGTGTGTGTGTGTGTGTGTGTGCGCGCACACGTGTGTAGTATGCAGAATGTCTTACACTGCAGTCTTTGAACTAGAAATGTATGTGTGTGTGTGTGTGTGTGTGTGTGTGTGTGTGTGTGTGTGTGTGTGTGTGTGTGTGTGTGTTTGAAATGCCCAGTTAGAGTTGTTTAAGTGACTTGCTGAAATTCACAATGTAGGCAAATGGAGGTAGAAAGATTAATTTGCTGTTCCACTGAAGCAGCTGAAGCAGCTCACAAAAAGTTTAGCGCCTTGTTCCTCTGCCCTTACTGACATACCTTCACTTATGTCTTCATTTTATGATAAATCACTGGGGGTTAAAATAACTAAGGTTTATAGTCAGTCAGTAATGCTAGTTATTAGAGTTTCACAGTTGTTCATATATTCAGAAGGGTCTACTTCAAATGAGTGAAAATTCATTGGAAAGAAACCCATATAACCGAGACCAAGTAATCGAAACCTCAAAATAATGAAGCGTTAAAATAACGAAAGTCAAAATCTCAAAAGCAACTTATCTGATAACGTTCACCTACCATAAAGAAACAAAACAAAAAATGAAGAACCACTGCTACACCACCATCCTACTACTAACCCTTCCCATAAGTCCACACCACCTTAAAGAAACAGTACAAAAAAGTACATACATCATTTTTACAGAGAGGCAAGTCCCCCTGCACCCTCCATGTGGGAGGGGGTGCTGCCCCCACACCCCCTGTAACTTAAATATACCAGCTCCAGGATTGCACTACCTTGTGGAAAAGGACTTATCTACATCTAGTCAGATAATGGTGCAACTGACTGCAGTTCAGTAACTGTTTTCGAGATTTTGACTTTCTTTATTGTGAAGTTTCGTTATTTTGCTGTTTTGGTTACTTGGTCTCGATTATATGGGTTTCATTCAGAAAGTGCATGTTGATGCAAAACCTGTTGTTCTGTTAACCTTTAAGTGAATTTGAGTAGTTTTTTCTCTTACTTAATTCTGATTTTGTAGAACATCACTGATGTTTCCTCATATTTATGTCATGTCCCTCATTAATTTCTTTTTTCTGGCAAATCACTGAGGATTATTATCAGTCAGTAATGCCAGACATTGCACTTTCATAGTTTTTATTGTTCAGACAGTGCACATCTATGCTATACATATTGTTTTGTAGCATTTTAAGTGATTTGGATTGGTCCTGTACTTCTGTTAACAAACCTTCCTATAGTCAACGGTACAGGGTTTCAATCCTTTCACTTCCATTTGCCTACTTTTGAGCAAGTCACTTAACCAGATAATGCTCCTGGGCAACCCCTTCTAAGGGACACTTTGTCCATTGTGTGTAACTGGTTAACAAATACATAAAATATTTTTTAAATTTGTGCCTTTTTGTCCACCATTATTTTTAGCTTTGTTCAGAAATATTGATTAAAGAAATCGAGAGGCATGTTAGTCTGTTCCTTGCAAAGTTTGTGGCTTCTGGCAAAGTATTGCAGACTGCAATCATTAAATAATGACAGGCATGTGAGTTTCAGATTTTCTGTCCTTCATAAAATGCTTGATAATGCAAAGCTTGTTATCTATCGACATTCTTTTTTATTTTGACGCATTTATTGCATTATCACTTAAGATATAGGCAAACATACATTTATTTTATTTATTTATTTATTTATTTATTTTACATTTGTTAACCGGGCTGGTCTAGCTGGATACATATCCGTTTTCAGTAGAGGCCCGAGGAGAAAAGCTCCAATACACAATAGAAGTACATAATTAAATTGCAAGATTCAAAGTATTGTTACAACAAGAGAATATAGCTTACATATGCAGGAATGAAAATTTACATAGATGTTATATAAGACAAAAGGACAGACAGGAAATTATACAAAAACATTGATTTTGTTACAGATACTGGAAAATAGACTGAAATCAGAGATTTTTCCTTATTACTAAAAGGAAAGAGAAATTTTAGAGATCTGCAATTAGGGAAATGGGCTAGGAAGTGGAACTAGAAGTTATGAGATATGTAGTTAGTCAGGTTCACGACATGGGCATGTCCATTGTGTGGAGAGATATTCTTTAAGGTTAGCTTTGAAATGATTGAGCGAAGTAGTAAGTCTAAGGTTGTTTGGCAGGGAGTTCCACTGCTTGCCAATGGAATTAGCGTAAAGGGCATCCCCACCTGAGTTTTTTGCTTTAATGGTTAGGATCTGGATGCTGTTTGATGATCGGAGACTGTTGAGGTTAGTATATGGAGTGAGAATTTTGCACAGTGAGGGAGTTCTATCAGGATGGTTGATTATTTTATAAGCTTCGCGAAGTTGGCTAAGTTTGAGGAGATTTGGCAGTTCCAACCAGCCAAGTCTTCGCAGATTAAGGCAATGATGGGTTCGATAAGGGGAACCTGTAATAAATCTGGCAATGTGGTTATAGGCAAGAGAGAGCATGTTAAGTTCACGTTTATTGAGAAAAGAGAGGATCGGGGAAGCATAGAGGAGGGAAGAGAGGAGATGGGTGCGAGCAATAGTTAATTTGGTAGTGGGAGTTAGGAAGCTTTTAATTCTGTACATAGATCCTAGTTTTTTGTTAACAGACTTAACTGTTTGGGTAATGTGTATGTCAAATTTGAGCTTATGATCAATAGTGACACCTAGCAGTTTGGTACTGGTGACAGGGGTTATGAGGGTCCCATTATTGGATTTAATATGAAAGGTTATGTTGTTAGTGTTTGGGAGTTCTTTACCTAGAGGTGAGAAGACGTTGGGGAAGAAAAGTAATAGTTTGGTTTTAGCTGGGTTAAGTAGAAGTTTTAAGTCAGTGAACCATTTTTCAACTAGTGAAAAACAATGTTGTGTGGTCATTTGGAGATTCGAGAGGGAGACGCCGGAGCAGATTAAGGTGGAGTCGTCGGCATATTGTATGCAGGTGGATTTAGGGATGACTGATTGAAGGTCATTTATGAAGATGGAAAACAGAAGTGGGCCCAGTATCGAGCCCTGAGGAACGCCTATGGTATTCGGGAGCAGTCCTGATATTCTGTTTTGCCATAGGACAGCTTGTTGCCTACCAGTGAGGTAGGCCTTGAACCAGTTTAGTGCTGGAGTGTCCAGACGTAGGGTTTCAAGGATGTTGAGAAGGAATTGATGATTGACCATATCGAATGCTTTTGATAGGTCCAGAAAGAGGGCAGATGATATGAGTTTGCTATTGCGATTGTTGTTGATTGAGTCAATAAAGGAAAGGAGGGCAGTAGTTGTACTATGGTGCGGGCGAAAACCATGCTGGGCATTGGACAAGAGATTATTAGAGGTCAGATAGTGAAGAAGTTGTTTGTGGATGCATCTTTCCATGATTTTCCTATCGGGGACAGAATGGCTATTGGTCTATAATTTGACATTTCCAGGGAGGTACCTCCTTTGTGAAGTGGAATGATATAGGAAGTCTTCCAAATGGAGGGAATGTTCATCTCAGTTATAGTTCTATTTATTAGGATTGTTATGGGGTAGGCTATTTCATCAGATGCAATTTGTAAGAATTCCGCAGGAAGGTGGTCAGCCGCTAGGATAGTTGGTTTGAGTTTTTTTAGGAGGGAGCGTACATAGGAGGAAGAGACTGGCTTTAAATTAAAGGGGGTAGGGTTGTCACGTTGCAGTTTAGCAGCAGGTGGGGAAGTGGAGGTAAGGTGACTGGCTAGGGTTTGGATAGTCTCATTGAAGAAGGAGTTAAAGGTGTTGGCTACTTCTTCTTGGCCTTTCTCCAAGAGTTTCTCAGGGGTTGGGGTGGAAGTTTTGCCTGGGTGCAGAAGGTTGTTAAAGCCTGCCCAGAATTTCTTTGGGTTGTTCTGGTGTTTTTTCTGGAGGCTGCAGAAATATTGTTTTTTGTCTTGGGTTATGGCAGTTTTCGTGGTATTTCTTAGTTGTTGAAATTTACAACGGTCTTGGGGGGTTTTTGTGGCTCTCCATTTGTCCCAGGCTAGGTCACGAAGTTTGATTTTGGATTTAGTATCAGTAGTGAGCCAAGGTGCTATGCGAGTTTTGGTTCTAATTTGTCTATGTGGAGCATGTGAGTCAAGTATTTTAAGGAACGTGTCATTGAAGTGGGACACACTCTCTTCTAGTGGAAGAGTCTTTAATATGGTCCAGTTGCAGGATTTCAGGTCAGCAAGAAATAATTGAGGGACAAATTTTTTTTTGTTTCTGATTAATCTATATAGGGGGGTGTTAGAAGTTGGGCATTTATGTTTAATGATATAAGTTATTAGGTGATCGCTGAGGTCACAGGGAAGGGTACCAGTGGTGTAGTTATTAGAGTCTCTATTAGTAAGGATCCAGTCAATTATACTTTCTTTTGAAGTGAGTTGCCTATTCTGGTTGGGGATAGGATATTTTGGGAAAAACCATGTAGGTTAATAGGTTGTGGAGTTGTATGGGTAGAAAAGAGAGACCAGTCAATGTTGACGTCCCCAAGAACTATGGTTTCTTGTGGGTAGTTGATGGCTAGCCAGCTCAGGGATTGCTCCAGGTTTTCTGTGTTCTTCCCTGGTGGGATATAGGTTACAATAAGGTTGATGCTTTTGAGTGTTTAGGCAGATCTGTAGGGCTATAATTTCTAGGTTTGAGATCATGGGAGGTTGTACTTGGTTCTTAAGGATGTTTAGTTTATTTTTAAACATAATAGCTATTCCTCCACCTTTTTTCTTTGCACGATCAGCCCTGAGAATATTGTACCCGGGTGGGAGGATCTCTTCATTCTTAGTAGTGGGTTTTAGCCATGTTTCGGTTAGACACATGATGTCAGGGGAATGACTAGCTATGATGGCATGAAGGTTGTGAATTTTGTTGTTAATGCTTCTTAGGTTCAAGTGTAGTATTAGAAGGGAGTCAGTAGATTTTCGGGTTAAATTATGGGGATTAGAGATTGGCATAGTGGTGGGACCTGGGTTTGGGTGAATATCTCCATCGATGTTAATACAATTTTTCAAGTAAACTAAAAATCTTTGTAGTTTAAATAGTATTTTGAGATTAGTTTTGTTATGTGGAATTTTAGGGTGTTTAAGTGTGGGGTGGACTATTTTGGGGATATATTTTTGTCCTGGTAGATTGAGGGTGGTATATAACTGTCATGGAGAATGAATTGGAAGTTAGTGTGGCACTTAGGGAAAGGAATGCCTATAAGAGTTTGGTTTTCATATTTTGTTAGGATATAGGTGGTGATGAGAAGTATAATTATGATGGGGGTAATAGTATAAGTGAAATTTGCCATACTGAAGTAGGGAAGTAGGTATCGAGTGGGGGAAGAGACTTTGTGTGAGGTTTGTTAGAGGGTTGGGCCTTGGGGTGGGAGGAGTTATGGAGTTTGACAGGGAGCCTTGGATTTGTTAAGTGGGAAAGTGGGAGGGACTATTTGTAGCTATAAAAGTAGGGATACTGGGGGCGGGTGGGATAAGGGGGCAGGGAGGGGAGCAGAGCGGGGCCTACACTGCCAGGAGATTTTGCAGGGTCTTAAAGGTAACAATTTCCAGTAGAATAACTCAACACAATGGAGTTACTAGTGCTGAATTTATAAAGATACAATTTTTACAGGCTTTGTATTATTAAAGTCTTCAAGAGTGTCAGGTTCTTAACAAGGACAGTATAGTTCTCTCTGAATAGGGTACTAATGCTTTGTGTTTACCCTGATTTTTAAGAAGAGTTGAGGCTGCAGGTTTAGTTTTCTTTTGTGGTCCTGATGGGCCGCTGTCAGGTCTTGGGAACCACAGGAAGCTAGGCAAGGGAGGGGGCTACCTATGATACAAGTGAGGGAGAGAGATATGAGTATTAGTGTTAATAAGGTTGAATATTAGTACTAGCAGGCTAAAACAGCTATCCTGTTTAGCCACAAACACACTCAAATGCCTTCATATTCCATAAAGTATGCAGTTAAAGAGAAACATTCTAATACTATGAAATGGCATCTAATGACTTCAGCTTAGTTACATACACAGCAGATACTGAAATTTTAACTTTAAATGAGTTCAGCTCTAGGTCGCTAATGCGTTATGATTAAAAGGTGCCTAGAGTTAGTCAGGAACATGTGCAGGCCTTTGCATAGTCTTTAAAACACATTCTTATACATAAAATAGCATCCAGTTACTTTAAATGACTGCAGAATTAGGTCGCTTATGGTTTATGATATAAAGACATTAAATGTAAGTCAGTAACATTTGCGAGCATTTACATAAGCAGTAAAACACATTCAGGTCCTTTAAAATAGATTCAGTTGCCTTCATATACTTAAAATAGCATTCAGATTACTAAATTATAACTTTAAATGACCACAGAACTAGGTCGTATATGTGCTTTGCTGAAAAGATTCCCTGCCCTACACCGCCAGGAGATTTTGCAGGGTCTTAAAGGTAACAATTTCCAGTAGAATAACTCAACACAATGGAGTTACTAGTGCTGAATTTATAAAGATACAATTTTTACAGGCTTTGTATTATTAAAGTCTTCAAGAGTGTCAGGTTCTTAACAAGGACAGTATAGTTCTCTCTGAATAGGGTACTAATGCTTTGTGTTTACCCTGATTTTTAAGAAGAGTTGAGGCTGCAGGTTTAGTTTTCTTTTGTGGTCCTGATGGGCCGCTGTCAGGTCTTGGGAACCACAGGAAGCTAGGCAAGGGAGGGGGCTACCCACATGGTCGTTAAATCGCTTAATAGGCGCTTTAGAAAATGACATTACGGAGTAGAAAAAGAGCACAACAGCACTAACCACCTAGCTACCGAATAACAAATGCTAAAATCCACGAAACGAAGAACCAAAAGCTTTGAAATGACACTTTACCAAATACTTCCAATCTTTGATCAAAAGAAAACATATTCCCAGTTACAAACATGCATCATGTGTAATCTTTTGTGTAAGTTTCAATACAACATTACATATATTGCTCAATTCCTGCCTTCCTTTAAACCTCACTCCTCCTCTAAAACATTATTATGCATGTATTTTTCTACAATTTCCATTTTTTTCTATGTAATTTATGCCTACCCTTTTCTAAAGCATCCATTCCCAGTTCTTGTATCTCTGTCACAGTATTCAGTACTTAAAAAATAGTTGGTTTAGACTTTGCTTTCAATTTTCTAGTAATTGGCAGCCACCAAAATTAAACTTAACAAGTCTTTACTATGTCTAGGTAATTCAAATCTTGTATTCCATCTCAAAAAATAATTTCCTTAGTTATACCCATTTGTTCACCCAATATTTCGGAAAGAGTATTTTGTGCAGAATTTTTAAGTTGTGCTGACTCATTATACTCCAAAAACATATGTTCCCAGTTAGCTCTTTCTTTCTTTCCCATCACACCTCCAACTTTTGACACCTACCTGATAGAAAATTCTTTGGAGTCTTCTTGGCATATAAAATACTTGTGCAAAGACTTCCAAGCAAAAATCCTAAATCTTCTAGACTTTGTTGCATATTTGGAGTCATACATATGTCCTCCCATTGTTTCTTTGTGAATTGCGTATCCAGTCTCTCTTCCCAATATTTTCTAACCTCCTCTAATTGGTTCCTATAGTTATTGTGCCATATTGTGCCATATTTTGTATGTCCTACTACTTATCCCATTTTAACAATAGCTTCTGCTCTAGATTCAACTAAAAATTCTACTAGAGCAAGTCTTTCAGTTAGGATTCCCTCATCCCTTTCTTTTAGCCTATACCCTGATATCAATCCCTGATAAGGAAGGCAGTCTTCCATCTGCAGTCCTAATGTCTTCATGACCTCTTTCCAATCTATTATTTTTCCCCTTTAGTTATTTGCCCACAATACCTTGGTTCCATTGCCAAATTTCTCCAGTCATCCCTATCAGCAAAATCTCCTCTCCATTCTTATGTTGGTTTAGTACTTAAAATATCATTTGCAACTTTATGAATATAATATTCTGTATATGTGTTGTTATTCTCCTTAAGGATCTGTATCCATAATCCCACTTTCTCCTTATTTCTTGAACTCCCCCCCCCCGCTTCATCATTTTCCTTTTCCATTTTGAATTATAGCTTTCTGCTTGTGTTATGTATATGAGCCTTAACTGTATAGCTCCAAGATATCCCTTCAAATTGGATAATCCTAAACCACCTTGTTCTATTGGAATCAACTTTTCCCACTTGACTGTTGCCCTCTTACCCTCCCAGATAAATTAATTCAACTCTTTATTAATTATTGTCCATAAATTCTCTGTAAAAATTATGCCTGAGCTCTATATAAAACTAAAGGGACTAACACATTTAGGTTCATTTTCACTGCTTGTATCTTGCTATCCATGTCCATCAGCAAGAGCTTCCAGTTTCTCAGTTTTTCTGTTATATTTTCCCACATATCCTTAGCTGCTATAAAGAATCCTTTTTAATCCATATTACTAAATACTTAATTTTATCATGTCCTCATAAACGTGGGAAATGATGAATCAATTCATGTTTGGGTACATTGTTTTCAGCTATAGCCTTTGATTTATCTTCATTAATGTTATATCCTGAAAGGACATAAAACTGTTTCAAAAGGTTCCACAACACTGAGAGGTTCTTCTCTGGTTTTAACAGGTACACAAAAGTGTCTGCATATAAAGCCAACTTTTCTTCATTACCATACCAATTATTTACTTGAATTTCTAAGCCCCTTATTTTCTTTCTCAATGGTTCTAAATATAAAGCAAATAACAAAGGGAAAAGAGGACAACCCTGCCTGGTTCCTCTGTTCAGACACTACTTGTCAGAGAGGAACCCTCCCACTTTAATTTTTGCTCCTGTTCCCTCATATATTATTGCATTAGGGAATGCAAATGCTTCCGCTGCCCTACTCATAAAATACCAGTGTATTCTGTTGAATGCTTTTTCTGCACCAGGATCTACCAACAATAGCTGTATTTACATGCTACTTATCTCTGGATTACCATTGTTCTATTACTGTTGTCAAATGTGTGCCTCCCCTCTACAAAACTACATAGATCCCATATCTACCAATTTTGGCAACACCTTTGCCATTCTTTTAGCTATTTAGCTAGTATTTTTCTCTCTATATTTATTATCAAGAAAAGAGTTGCTTAACAGCAATCTTTCTAAACTCAAGCATATTATCCAGATACTCCCTTATTTTCTCTTTAGCACTCTGCAGTTGCACATGTTCTTTTTCTGTGAGATTCCTAACTTTTGTTAGCCCTGATAAACAATTCCTGTTACTTCTTAACCAGTTTCTTGTTTTCTTTTATTTCTACCCTGTTTTTTAAACTCTGATTTCATTTTATCCCACTCACTGGCTATAACGTTTGAAGAAATTTCTATCTTCCCTAATAACTCTAGAATAATTTTTCACTACCCATTCCTTAAATTCCTCTTTTTAACAGGTAGGTGGAGAAGCACCATCATCCCATTTTTACTTCATTACCCTGCATTTACATCTTAGTTGTTATTGTTACGTGATCTGAAATAATTATTGGATGTGTGCTGAAGCTTTCAATTAAATGCACAAGTTCCTGTGAAATACAATTTCTGGATAGTCTAGGCCACTTACTGTACCTTGGAGAATAATATATAAATTCTATCCAAGTTCCTGCTACTGAATTCACATCTTCTGTACAAAATATTTTCATAACTATCTTCAGAAATTTAGCGTCTTTTGTTATATTTCCCCTTCTAGGTTCCCCAGATGCATCCTAATTGTTGCAAATCAAGTTCCCATCCCCAAATAAAAGTAATATCCCCCACTGCAAACTGATTATTTATCCCAACATTTTCTTAAGCTCCATAATAGCAGTTTTAGGTGGAATATAAATACATGCCAGCATAATCATCCTCCCTTGTCAGTAGCCCCTTACTATCATAAATTTACCATTATTATACTTTTGCCCTCTTCTATCACTATTGTAGCTCCTGTAGCAAAATGTATACCTGGTCCCTGTTTACTTTGCCTCTGATATTCTCTTAAATATCCATCCTAAAAACCTGTCTTTCTTTATCAAATTGACGTGCTCACTTCTTCCCAAATGTGTTGTTTGTAGCATTGCTTTGCATTCTGCATTTCTTAATGTAATTCAATGCTTTTACTTTTTGTCTATACCTGTGAGGCCATTTAAGTTTCAAAGTAATATAGATAATGTAACCATTATTATAAGAAGTTATTAATCTCACCTATTATATATGACAGATTTTTTAAATGTCTACTTTTGTAACTTTCTTGTTACATACACTCGCTAATGTTTGGCAAGTTCATCTTTTATACAGTTGTTTCTTGTCATCTCCATTTGATTCTATGTCGTGTTTTATAAGACTTTTTGTTTTACTGAAAACCCTCAAACAAAACAAAACATACTCCAGAACACCCTCATAACCTATTAACATAAAACAAACACATAAAATGCTGTTCATCTTCAAATAATGAAGTTTAACCCTCCTGATGGGAACAATTGTCCTAAACTGACAGCTGCACCCAAAGACATGACCTAACCTAAAATTAAGGTTATCCATACCAAAGTGCATGCTACAGCCTGTGCTCCTACTTATGCTAACTGATGCCTGTTCTTGCCTTATTTTTATTCAACTCCCAGATGTGAAAAACAGCTTTTATGCTTTCAGAAATCATTAACTTTTAGCCTTAAGAAAAAAATGTACTTGCTATCTTTAAATAAAACTAAATTGTGTGCTGTCCTAGTAAATGCATTGAAGTATTTAGCTATCAGGAATGCTGCTATCTCTTATTCACTTCCAATAATCTCAAACTTAATTTTTACTAAGCTGCTTCCCCGTGTACCTTTTCATTTTATGATTCCATCAACAAACAATGGCCAGAACTCTTGAGATTTATTGCCTGTACCTGTGGTCAGCTTATCTCCATAGAAACATAAGAACAGATAGTACAGCTGTCCTCAGCTGCAGACTTCTCAACTCACACTAACCATTTTTTTTTTGCTAAATGAAAACTTTACATTACATTCACAGAGTTCTCTTACTTTTAAAGTCCACATGCTTACACACACACACACACACACACACACACACACACACACACACACACACATTGTTATTAGATTAAGAGAGGGGCATTAATCCAGATATTCCCCTATGTGAAAGCAGGAGAAAAAATCTCAACTCAACATACATTATCCTCAGTGCATTTTTGCATCCCATCCCCACCCAACAGCAAAAGATTACAGCATATTACCTTAAGCATGCTTTTGTCAAGCCTTTATTTTTTATAGTGCAATGGCTATGTTTCTTAAAGCAAAAAAAAAAAGAAAAAGGACATGTTTAATATCTTTATCACGTACAACAATCACTGAAAATGCTTTAATATACAACATGTAATTTGTATCATGAAACATTTTATACAAATATAGTTATGAACAAACATTTTTTTTTTTACTTACACTTACTTTTTTCCTTTTAGTGTCTTTCCAAGCATTAATGATTTGAGGTGGGGTATATGCCTTTCAACCCCTCCAAGTTTAACAAAATCACCAAAAGTCAAATTTTTCTCAGCTACTTTTTCCTTCTAAAGCCTTACTTCACAAATGAGAGTGATGCTTTATACTCTCACATCTATTCACTGATTTCAATGTTGCTGGACTTCTTCCTGTTTATCTCCATATCCCAACCCCAGACTCCGGTTCAAGTCCAAGTACTCCCAATTCTTCCATTCAACTCATGTGCTTTTTATGTCTTTCAAGCATTTTCCTTTGGAACATTGGAAAAGTTTTGACTGGCAAAGTCTCTCTATCAGCTTTCAGAAGAATGAAAAGCAGAGTCCCCTTCTGTTTGATGGCTCATAGTTTTTTTGGATAAATTTTGCATTTCCTCCTTAGCCTGTTCTCCATAAAAAAATACTTTAATTCTTCAAGAAAAAATATTCTGAAGACAGATAGATATAGTAGCTTGAATCTTACATCTGCTCCTTGACATTCCTAAATTGCTGAGATAAATGTGCTTCCCTTCTGCCTAGTGTGCAATGAATAATTAATTTCCACAAGCACTCTACTGTTTCCAGTTCTTAAATATTTGCTCTTCTGTCACAGTTTTGGCAGGATCACCTCTATCAGCTGGTATGATTGCATTCTTACAAATACAAGTCTTGGCGGCTTTCTTATGGCCAGGTTTAGAACATACACACAGTGTGGTCCTTCAGTGAAGAAATCCTGCTGTGGAATACCAGACCAGTTGATTATTTGTGCTTTCATAAAATAAATTCAGTCTGTTCTATCCAGTTTCTCTGGTACTGCAGAAAATCTCAGATTTTCACTGTGTGCTCAGTCCTCTAACTCTCCCATTTTTTGAAATAGCTCTTCTTGAGTAATTTCATATTTAGCCAGCCTTTTCTTCATTTTAGTATCTGATTTTTGCGGTGGTGGTGGTGCTGTGGTAGCGTTGTCGCCTCACAGTAAGACGTCCCGTTCGATTCTCAGTTAGAGCGTCTTCTGTGTGAAGACATGTGTGAATGGGCATACCTTCGTTGAATGTTATGCGTCAGAGATGGCAACTCGGCACATAAAAATCTACTGCCAATCATTAGCGGACCGGAGTTCCGCTGTGGCGACCCCTAACTGGGAAAAAGCCGAAAGACACAACATCAGTTCATCTGAATAGCTGTCTAAAGCTTCTTCCATTTTCTAGCCTTTTATTTCAGTTGATATATACCTTCAGTGTTATATTTATTTTAATGAGCTCTGAGCACATTTGATGTATTTTCCTTTAAATTACTAGAAGCCATCTCTTGTACCAAAGCTGGAGCTTGAACTGCTTTTTGTTGAACAGCTGCAGGACTATTCCCATTCACCGTTTTCTCTTCACCTTTTCTAGTTGATAAAATTAAATAATATAAAGAGCAAGCAA
>NC_056736.1:452265536-452415536 GCF_019279795.1 Protopterus annectens
TATATATATATATGTATATATTGTGTCTGTGTGGAAGTAGACTTTTATGATGGAAATGTTCTGAATTGGGCAGTTTTGTCATTATTGGTTCATGCATTTTTTTTCATTGCCTACTAGAAAAATGTTCAAACAATAAATTTAAAATGCGCTAACAAGTGTGCTGTATTATACAAGGAATATAATTTAATAAAGTCAGGAAGGTGTATCAAAGAACACATGTATGTTTCTTGTTTTGTGTGCAAGGGGCCAATAATTTGAAAACAGCCCAAAGGTAATCTTTATCCACCACTGGCCAGATGCATTTTCTTTGGATGTTCATAGGTTCATAGGTTCATACTAGGCTATCTGCCCTAGGGCATTTATAAGCCTAGCCAGAATGTGTTTGGCTTTCGCCACCCATTTTAAATTTATTTTGCTATGCCCTTTTTCGAGGTTAGTATACTGTGCCTCTGTCTAACAGTGACACAGAAGTGATACCCGGGGTAAACCTATGATCTCCCATCCACTCATCAAGATTCCTCTTGAAGAGAGTCAATGAGGGACTCTGCCTAACCTGGACTGGGATTTTATTCCAGAGTGAAGGGAGCCTCTGGGTTATGAATCTGTCCCTCCAGCATGTCCTATTTATTTCAGTGCTGAGGTTCAAGTCTCTCGAGCGCGTAGCTCGATGGGATTTGGATTTTCTGAGGTGCAGCATGTCCATTAATTCCGGGTTGGACATGGCTTTATACGTCAGGCACAGATCGCCTCTGAACAGGCGGTATGCCACTGAGTAGAGCTGGAGTTTCTTTAACCGGGCAGCATATGGCATCTGTTTGAGCCCTTTGATCCTCTTGGTTCAGTACTTTTGGGGTCTTTCCAGTTGCTGCAGGTGTCTGGTAAGGTAAATCCCAAAAGGGGCATTGTACTCAATTATGGGCCTGATGAGGGATGAGTAAAGAGGCACGATGACGTCCCCTGATCTAGATGTGAATCCCTTCATGATTAGGTGGGCTATATAAAATGTTTTTCTAACCACTTTGGCCACGTGGTTGTCAAATGAGAGATTGCTATCAACTTGGGTCCCCAGGTCCCTAATTACTTCTTCTGTACTTAATGGATTACCACCTATGTGGTAATTTGTGGGCACTTTGTTTTTGCCAAAGGGGATGACTATACACTTTTTGGCATTTAGCTTGAGGCTATGGCTCTGGCACCAGTTGTCTGTTTCTATAAGGCCCTTTTGGAGGATGCTTGTGTCGACTGGAGAGTCGATTATGGCGCCCAGTTTGCAGTCATCTGTGAACTTGGTCAGCCACAGTCCTTCCGTGTTGGCCTGTACCTCCGAGAAATATATACCGAACAAGAGAGGTCCCAGGACTGAGCCTTGTGGGACACCACTTGTAACTGGTTTGGAGTCTGACATGGCTCCAGCAATTCTAACCGTGTGGGTTCTGTCCTTGAGCCAGTTTGCAATCCATCTAGTGACACAGGGGTTTATATTTAAGCTGGTGAGCTTATCTACAATGCCCGAGTGGGGTATTGTATCAAAGGCTTTTGCGAGGTCCAGGTAGGCTGTGTGGACCACCTTCCCCTCGTAAATGGCCTTGGTGACTGTTTCAAAGAAATCAACCAGGTTTAAGAGGCAGGATCTGCCCTTAACAAAGCCAAACTGGGTAGGATCCAGTGTTTGTAGGTCCCCGATATCTTTATTTATGAGGTCCATGATGATCCTTTCCATAGCTTTGCAGACCAAGCTAGTCAGGCTTATGGGGCGATAGTTTCCAGGATCCGTTGAGGCACCACCTTTATGGAGAGGGACCACTGTTGCTGTACGCCACTCTTTGAGCACATATCCTGTAGTAAGGCTGAGATTGAACAGTAGTTTTATGTTTGGGTTTAGCTCTTCTTGGAGTTCATGTAGGACGCAGCCCGGGACACCATCTGGTCCCACTGATGCTGTGTTTTTTGCTTTGGAAAGGGCGGCTCTTACCTGAGCATCTGAGATGTCAGGGGGAAGCACTCTGCTGGGATAGATATTTGCCCTTTTGGTGGGGAGAAGTTTGCGCTGAACCTGTCAGCTAGGATGTTGGCAATGTCTGTGGGTTCGGTGTATTTTTTGTCATTTTGGACTAATTCTGAGCATATCTGGGAATTACCACCCAGGTTCCTAACATAACTAAAGAAAACCTTGTGATTATCCTTAGTGTTCTGTGCAATTTTTCTCTCGAAGCTGGCCTTAGACAATTTTATGTGTGCCCATAGTTTTTTGCTAATACTGATCAGTGATGCCTTCCCTTTTTGGGATTTTGCTCTATCATTTAGTAGCTTCCTCCTTCTATTGTATAGTTTGTTTATGGCTGGGGTCCACCAGACAGGATGTCTGCCTTTGGAGGATTGGGTCTTGGTTTTATTTGGGATCACATGATCCATGCATTCCTGAAGGTGTTCATAGAATGCGTTTATAAAGGATTCTGTGGTCTGGGCCATATTTTCCACAGGCCCGGGGGCTTTGAAGGATTCCACCTCAGTTTTGAGGAGTGTGAAATTTGCTTTAGAGAAGTTTTTTACTGTGATTTTCTGGGCAGGGGTGGGGTCGGGATGTGAATATCCAGTGAGATTAGTTTATGGTCTGATCTTACCAGTGAGGGATACACTTCTGGTCTGGAGCATAGAGTCCCCATGTTGGTGATGATCAGGTCCAGTATGTTTTCCCCTCTTGTGGGAGTGGTAACAAGTTGTTCCATAGCATTTGAGTTTATAAATTCTAGGAACCTTTGGGCTAGGGTGTTGGAGCTAGAGTAATGCTCCCAGTCTATGTTTGGGTAGTTGAAGTCACCCAATATAATGGTGTTTGGAGAGACCTTCATATTTTCCATTGTTCTCAGGAAGGCCGAGTGGGGTTCCTGGGTTTGGGCAGTGGTCTGTAGCAGGCTATAAACTGGAAGGCAGTTTTACCCACTGTTAGTTGCACATGGATAGTCTCTGATGCTTCGTGCTTTGCCACCAACCTGGAGGTGTGGGTATCTTTGATGAATATCGATACTCCCTCTCCTTTTGTGGTTCGGTCCAAGTTTTGGGGCCGAAAAGCATGGTATGAGGTATAACCTGGTAGTGCTGGGGTGCTCTCGGGAGCCCTGAACCAGGTTTCTGTTACTGCACAGATATCGATGTTCTCCATGCTAAGGAGAGTTTTAAGTGCGTGCATCTTGAGGTTTAGACTTCTGGCGCTGAGTAGCATTACTCTTAGTTTCTTATCCCTTGTGATACCTATGGAGGTGGGTTTGTCTTTTGAGCCTTGCCTAAAAAAGGCACTATGGGGGTAGCAAGAGCCTTTGCCAATATCCGAAAGCCCAGGGGTGACAGGTGCAAGCCGTCCCTAGCGAAGCATCGTGGCTTCTCGAGCATAACATCCCAAGCTGACAGGCATTGGATCCCCTTTGAATGACACCAGTACTTAAGCCAGTTGTTGAAATTGATCATCTTGTCTTCATATTGTGGCATCATTCTTGGTGAGGGTAAGATGTTACTCAAGGTCAGGGTCATACCGGCCTGGGCTACATGCTCAGAGAGCTCCTTTATGTCTCTTTTCATGTAGTCCAGGGAGGTACGTCTCAGGTCATTCACACCAGCATGGACAATGACTGAGTCATATTTGAACTTGCCTTGGAGTGACCTGAGTGCTTGTGTTATGTGGCGGATCCTAGTGCCTGACAGGCTGCTCACCGTGACCCTCTCCTTGTTCAGCCTGGTGAGCGGGACGTCAGTGTGCCTGATGATAGAGTCACCTATTACAAGTGTATCAGGTGTGTTGTTTAGTCTTAAGGGCTGTGACTGTTTGGCACACTGGCTATGTGAGATATGTGTTGCACGTGTTTTGTTTTGGGGTAGCGGCTGCTTGGGTGTCTGCTTTGGAGGTCTATGCTGCTTCGGCAGATATTTATTTAGTGTTTGGTTTGCTGTTGTGGTAGGTCTATGTGAGACTGGAATTGTAGTGAGTGTGGTTTCCTTCTCTTGACTGGTTATGCCAGTACTGAGTTGAGAGAGCTTAGCCTCCAGTTTGGCTATATGGTTGCATCTCTCACATGTGTTGTAATTTGTTGGGAGGAGGAGAGGGTTGTCTGTGTACATGAGGCAGTTGTAACATTGCCTCAAGATTCCCAGATTCACCAGCTGGACCAGAGAGGAGACTGACAACTGACCTTTGGACATGCTAGAATAATATTGGGAATTCCTTAATAATTGAAAACCAGGGCCACTGGGGAGTGAGGGTGTAGTGCTTTTAATTTTTAGTGCTGACTTATATAATTGCTTTAGTGAGCAAGTGCCAGGTAACTTAAGTGCAATGTGTTACAGGTAACTTAAATGCAAAAATGACAAACAGTAACTTTCTTTCAAGTGAAACAAGGAAATAAGTACAGTAAGCAATGCAGATATCACTAGTGATCCACAGAAGCTCTGAGAAGCCGCGTATTAGGTGGAATTAGCGTTCCGGGGAAATAACAAGCAAATGGTGTGGATTTCAATGCTGTTTTAATGATTGTGAGTTTCAAGGGAGAGAAGTTTTAATGCCAAGTCTATTTTCATTGTGAGACAGTATTGCTTTATTTAGTAAATGTCTATTAGTGTTTGCGCATTGTGCTGTAAAGTGTAAAAATAAAATCCAAATAATCATTGTAGAAGTAAAGCAGTATGCACACATTAGTGTTTATGGTAAATGGGGCAAAATAGTCAGGTAATGGGACATTGGAATGCCTGCAGGGGGACTCTGCTGCCATACTGTGGTTGTCTGTTCAGTTTGCATTTGTAAGTTGGTATCCCACAATTCCATTGGAATGGGCGGGGTTACATAATTATTAATGCAACTTTTATGTTAAACAGCGTACAGATTTGTACCTTTTTACATGGGTCTTGTCCAGATTTTTGATGTTTCTAGGTTGAGAGGTATGTCTAGGGGTATACATGCATTTGAGTGAACGGCCGATGTCCGAACACGAACATGTCAAAAGCAAAATCCGAATATTGCAAAATGTCTAATCTGCAGATGCCGAACTTGGAATTACCGAACGCAGGCCAGGCTACTATTCCCCCCTCTCGACCAATGGTAGCACTTGTTGCAGCGGTTGTGCGATCGGGAATTTTGATTTCAACATTGCGAGCGACATTACAAGCATTCGCACTTACGAGTTTCGATATTACGGTTTGGAATTATGATGGATCAACATTCGTCGTGCGACCAAATGCATGTATTCCATGTCTAGGACTATTCACTGAAAGCCCATTTCGTAGAATCACATTTCACTGAATCACATATTACTGAAGCAAAGTACTGTTGGGCAAATAAAATGTGTATGCCCTTCTCCCCATTGTAGTGCAACCCATTAGTTAGTGTAGATATAGCTGGGGGTGTGTGGGAGATGCAACTCCCACATTGGGGGTGTGGGTAGTGTAGCCCCTTACCTAATTTTAGTGTTATATTGTTAACTTTCAGTGAAATGAGATTCCTAAATATAATAGTGAAGTAGGTCGGGGGCTTCGCCTCCCACACGCCCCAAAGTGAGGGACTGCACCCTTCACCCCCCCCCAACTATATATACTAACTCCAGGGTCGCATTGCACTGGGGAGAAGGGCATACATGTATTATTTGTCCAGCAGTACTTTCTTTCAGTTAAATGTGATTCATTGAAATGTGATTCTACGAAATGAGCTTTCAGTGAATAGTCCTAGACCCATATAGATAGATAGATATATATATATATATATATATATATATATATATATATATATTTACAGTTTGCTTTAGTCAACAAAACAAACTGGTGTGTGTTTTCATCATACATTAGTGTAGTCAACTGAAGGGTTTGCAGATTGCAGTTTTGTCATCATGTGTTCTACTTTCACGAAGCATAATGCCACAGTATGAACAAAAAATTACTAGGTTTAGTTTCTGGTGTCAGTTTAGGAGGATTCAATATCTGTCAGCCTGGGAGGACATGGTCAACAGGTCACCTTGCTTTGCCAAAGATGGACTGCACCTTTCTCTCCTTTTGCTTCCAGATTGTGACTAAAACTTTATCCACCCCACAGAGCCTTTTTTAGACAATGCCAAAGTGATAAACCTACTGACATAGCAAATTAAACCAAAAGGAACCTACAGGTGTTATTGCTCAATGTTAGGAGGAGCCTTAACAGGAAACTCTACACCCTACAAGCTCTCTTCACTCTGGAGAGTATAGACAACTGTGCCATTATGAAGACATGGATTAAAGCCACAGAAAGTACTCCGGCAGTTCATCCTCATGCAAATCATCCTATATAAAGTCCCTTAATAATTCATAAAAGCTGTAGGTCACCATCTATGTCACAAGAATCACAAAACTCTTATATAGGCCTACTGGAGGCATGCCATCCAACCAAACACTCTATTTATTAGAGGCGTTGTTTACCTCTCTAAAGACTGGGAAACATACACTGCCTCCAGCTTGCAAGTACAACATTTCCTGGGCTTTATTAACACACGTGCCCTTGATCAGTTACTGCACACTCCAACCAGAGCTCACTGCACCCCCCTCCCCCATTCTCCCATGTGTCATATCTTAGTGAGGATGGATAACAAAGCTGTCTTCTTTGAACTAAAAATCAACTTGGGAAAACTCAGCAAAACCAGAAACAGCAACTCTAATAATGGCAAGCTCTCACTAATTAAACTAAACAGGAAACAAAGAGGACTAATTAAATCCAACAAGGCCATTTATGAGGTCAAGATAGCCTCTTAGGCTAAAGACAACCTAAAATCTTCTACAGCTATATCCAAAACCTCAAAGGTAACACCCAGCAGTGTGCTGAACTGATAAATTGTACCACCTTCACTGAACGGGGTGACATAACAAACCTGCTGACTGACAAATTCACCTCAAACGTCAAGCCCAACATCCTCCCACTACACCCAGAAAATCCCTAGTAATATAATCTCCCAACTATTAGCAATAAGCAGGTCATGGCAGTACTCATGAAGGCCAAAGATACAGCCTCAGTGAGGACCGACAATATCCTAGGCTGTCTCCTAAAGAGCCTGAAACATTACTTATCAGGACCACTTGAGTCACTTTCAACTGCAGCCTCAAAACAGGCTATGAACTAAGCGAATGGGGGATGGCAACAGTTATCCCCTTTCACAAGGGTGGATTATTAACAGACTTCAGAAACTACAGACCCATTAGTCTGACCAGTCTTATCTGCAAAGCCATGGTACAAATTATCATGGAAATGATCAGCAAAGACATTGGCAACCTACAGACATTGGACCCATCCCAGTTTGGTTTTGTCAAGGAAATGTCATGCCTACTCAACCTGGTAGACTTCTTTAAGAAGGGATCTAAGGAAATGGATGAAGGGAAAATGGTGCATACTGCCTACCTCAATCTAGCTAAGGTATTTGATACAATACCCCACTCAGGTATTGTGGATGAACTCTCTGAACTAGGCATAAATCCATTCATAACTCACTGGGTTTATAGCTAGCTCAAAGATAGGAACAAAGAAGTCCAACAAGAGGCAGGTCACCAGAGGAGTACCATGTGGAGCCATACTGGACCCAGCCCTCTTTCGCATCTACTTCTCAGAGGTCAAGGCGAATGTCAAGGGCCTCTGGCTCACCAATTTCACATACAGCTGCAAATTGGGAGTTATCATAAATTCTCCAAATGACACGTAAATTCTGCAAGAGGGTTTAACACAGACAAATAGCTGCACACACACACACACACACACACACACACACACACACACACACACACACACACACACACACACACAACACACACATGCTCACGCCCATACACACTATCACATATATACCAACTTAGCTCTTACTATGATACAACACATCAAACACTCGCACAATCTATCCCCTTACCTAGCTGTTAACCAAATTCTGACCTGTACACACAAGCGCATGTGCATGTCATGCCAAAATTCACACTTACCTCCAAAATTCTGTACATTCAATTAAATCAGCATACATGGAAAACATTTGAACAAATGATCATTTGACCAGGCATAAGGGATATTATATATATATATATATATATATATATATATATATATATATATATATATATATATATATATATATCCCTTATGCCTGGTCAAATATATAGGATTTTCCCCTGTATCTCAAAAGGCTAGTTTAGAAATAATGTTCAGCTAAGCTGCAGTGTATAGTATCAACATCAACCAGTAGGATATTGTCCAAACATACTTTGTAAAAAATGAAAGGTTGTGCCATACTTTTAAACCTAGTAACATAACACTATTGCAAACTACTTACTTGTATCAGACTGCTTTTTTGACCACAGCAAGAAGCATTTGGGGTGAAAAGCAGACTTTTTTTAAGTCATCTTTATTACATCCATATAACATTTACTATTACATTTGTTGTACATCTTGATAACAATACCATTCCATCTGTGCATTTACATAGAACACATGCATATAGTGTATTTTAAATAGTCATTTCATCTGTTTTAACATAACTTATAACTAAATGGTATAATTTAGATGCTTATTCTATTGGGTGTGATCATTTCAGACAGCTGTATTAACTTTCGTATTAACATATAATGAATCTTTAAGCAGTCTAAATAAAAACAAAATAAACAAACATACTTAACTAGTGTTCTATAGTATATAAGATAATCATAGGTATACCTGCATGCACTTCAATAAACAAATTATTTCACCTCAAAACAGACACCTAACTGTTAATCCAATCTAGCTTAAATAAGTGAAAATCACATTTCAATTATTTCTGTATAGATTTGCCTTCACAATGTCATGTTATCAACCACCAATACTGTCCTTATATGTTCTCCGTTGTAACCACTTTACTACATACATGTCTCATTTTTTTTTAGTAATGTGAATCTCTCTTTTGTCTAGTGATCCATCATTTCTATAACTTCAGCTACTGTTGGTAACTGTTTGATGAACTTACATGTCTTGGTAAGGGCTTTTTGGCTTCTAACACTGCAGGAAATGATGTTGTCCATTCAAATTTAGTATTTTATTTATTTTTTTTATTTTTATTTTACATTTCTTTACTGGGAAAGTCCGACTGGACACAGGTCCATTTACAGCAGAGCCCAGTGAGAAAAGCTCCACAGAAAAAGAAAGATAGTTAAACTATCATAATATGAACAAGACAGTAAATACAAATACAATTAAACTATCATAATATGAACAAGACAGTAAATACAAATACACTGTAGGTATATTAAAGACAATAAGCAGGAGAGAAATATTTGAACAAAATCCATCGACCATCCTTAACATAGGATAATAGAGTTAAGTATTTTCATGGAGGAAAAGAAAAAACAACTTATTTACATCAAAATATCAAGAGTAAAAAATGAGCAAATGATAACGTCTTTTGGACAGTGCCCAGAGTGAACTGAGTTTGGCAATAGGTTAGATGTCCGAGTCTTATTTGTTAATCGGGTCCTTCTGGACAGTGCCTCAGGGTGAGCTGAGTTTGGCAATAGGTAAGACGTCTGAGTCTTATTTGTTAATCGGGTCCTTTCGGACAGTGCCTCAGAGTGGGCTGAGTTTGGCAATAGGTTAGATGTCCGAGTCTTATTTGTTAATTGGGTGATATGCAAGAGCATAACCAGGTATTTATCAGATGAGTCTTGATTGACATTTTAAACTGGGTGATAGTGGGGAAAGATGTAATAGACTGGGAAAGGTTGTTCCACTCTTTAGCTATGGTATGAGAGAATAGGGCTTTCCCTGCAGTGTTGTTGACTCTAGCAATGCAGAAAAGAGATTTTTCGTTTGAGCATAGAGGGCGGTTTGCTATTTAGGGAGCAATAAGGTGACCTAGTGCAGGGGTTTTATCAGGATGCTTTAGAATATTGTAAGCTATGACAAGCTATTGATAAAGAAGTAATTGTGGAAGTTCGAGCCACTTTAGGTTCCTTACAGGATGGAGATGAGGTAGGATAAGGCACCAGCAGCTATTTTTAGGTAGTTAGCAGGTAGACTATCAGCAGCCAGGGTGATGGGTTTCAGCTTTTGGAGAAATTTTTTGATTACAGGGGTGGGAACAGGTGAGAGGGTGAAGGAGGGGATGTTATCTGGACATTTAGGAGGAGTATATTTAGTGTTATTTTTGGGATAGTTGGGAAGACAGTGAGAGAGTGGACTTGGTGAAATGTTGATTAAATTGAGAGGCAATATCATTAGTGTTATTGTTGGTGTTGGGGGCTGGGGTGGTGTTTTTGCCAGGTTTGAGTAGGGAGTTAATTGCTAGCCAAAACTTATGAGGGTCTTTTGAATGTTTGTTCCGAATGTTATGAAAGTAATTTGCTTTATCTAGTTTGATCTGTTTTTTGGCCAGGTTCCTAAGATGAAGGTAGTTTTGTTTGGCAAGGCTGGTGCTGTCCCTCTTCCAGACTTGCCATACTTTGTCTCTGGACTTAAGTAGGGCTCTTGTGTCCCTGCTAAGCCATGGAGCATAGTTTGCCCTCACTCTAATTTTCCTGATAGGTTCAACTGTATTAAGGCTATTTGTGAAAGTACTATTAAAATAATCAACTGCATTGTCTAATTCTAGGGTTCTTATTGGTTCCCAGTCACATTGTTTTAGGATATTGTTAAGAGCTAAGGAGTTTAGTTTGTGGTGATTCCTGACGTCTATAAACTATTGGTTTGGTTAAATTGGAGCGTTTGCATAAAAGGAAGTTGGGCAGGTGGTCACTAAGACCATCTGGTAGGCACTCTGCTTGGTAGTTTTGCTTGGGGCAGTTCACTACAGTCCAATCTAGGATAGATTGTTTGTGGGGTTTTTTGTCTACTCTGGTGGTCAAACCCAAAGAAGTTAATATGCTCTGTGGGGTTATTAGAGTTACAGGCTAACCAGTCAGCATTTAGATCCCCAAGTAAGATAGTTTCTTGTGGAAGTTTTTCTCTAGCCCATTGTAGAATTTCTTCAGTAATGGGAGAGTTGTTTCATGGGGCAATATAACAGCAAAAATATTAATTTTCTTTTTGTTTTTTTAGATTTAGGACTGCACATAAGGTTTCTGCAGTTTGAAATTTAGGAAGAGGAGGTAGCAGTGGCTGGATGTTAAGTGTGTTTTTAAAGAATATTGCAACACCACTTCCCTTTTTGCCTACCCTGTCAAGTCTTAGTATATTATACCATGGGGGGATAATTTCCTCGTTTTGGGTAAATGGTTTTAGCCAGGTTTCAGTGATGGTGATTATGTCTGGAGAGTAGTGGGTTATAAATGTGTGTAGTTCAGGTAGTTTATTATGTATACTCCTGATACTGATGTTAATAATTTGTAGGTCAGCTGGGTGTTTAGCTGAGAGGATAGTACTGCACGGTCCTGGGTTAGGGTTTATATCTCCTGAGATAAGTAGCCTTTTTACAATAAACAGAACATGCTTAAATGAATTTGTTATTTCCAAGTGGGCTTTAAATAATATCTTATTTGTATATGATTTTGGTATGTACTTCAGATGAAAGTATTGAGTAATATTGTTATTAAATAATGTAGGACTTATAATTAGGTTGTAGTGTTTTCCCGTGTGAGTTGAGATTTGTGTTATATAGTATGTGGAATTAACTTGTAGTATGTTAGCTTGTATGGATGCATTATGGACTAGAGTTATAAGGATGAGAAGGAGACATGCATGTATGAATAGCATGTTGTGTGAAAGTGGGCAAAGCAATAGTATGTGAAAGTAGCAAGTAAAGACACAAAATTGGGGTGTGGCCAAGATAGATGTAGAGAAGCAACTAATTGGTAGGGATGTGATCAGGTGACAAGAGGGTTAAAATAAATTTCGGTATAGTGTGAGCGGGTGGGAATAGCAGGCAGGGTGGGGAGTGAAGTGAGACTGAGCGTTACCGAGGGCGAACGGAGTGGTCTGCACTAAGGAGTGCAGGTAAGGAGCAAGTAAAACAGTTAATATGTGAAATGGAATTACTTGCTTTTATGACTTAGCACATAGCTTAGTCTACTGCCAGTTTAGAAAACACTGGTATGTGCTGGAATTACGGTGCAAGTATGAAAGTACACTGCATTGGATCTTTGTGCAGCGTCTCTGTCATAGGGAGACTAGGAGGTGTTAGACCTGGATTGGGACACACAAGCACTAAATGAAACCCTCCCTGCTGCCAGCCCTAGGGAATGCTATTTATAAACTTTAAGAACCTTGTGTAAAACTGTTTTTTTTTTCTTTTTTCAGGGATCTTCTTATTTTGGATGAATACCCTCTAGTTCTGTTGGGGTTCCCGTAGGGCAGATGGTCCGATGTGGGGGAGGATGTCTGCAAAAGGAGAGGGAAACACAGAATAAAAGATTATGAGAGTTGGACCTTAAGTTCAGGTTAAATATTTCTGCAAAAAAGAGGAGAGAGTACACAGCAAGAACTCCAGTTATAGGTCAGTTTAAAATATGCAATCACAGGTCTAGTAAACATTTGATACACTATTATACTAATAATGTACTCTGTTCTGAACAGTAACTCTGTGCAACAAATATCTTATAATCAGACATCTGCTGATACACTCATAAAACCTGCTCATACACTTATCCCTGTTCAGCTTGACCCCTTATTAGTACAATTACTCTCTGGCAAAGGCAAAAAGCAGTTTACAGTCTCAGATAGCATGTAGTATCAGATCATACAGACTAAAACATCTACCATACACATGGCCATTTCAATAGCTCATGTAACAGCATCAAAAACATACAATATTAAATAGATGATCACTGTAGCAAACACTTGCAGTTTAAGACATGTAGCGATTGCGGACCGACAGCATAGCTGGGGTGTTTTGGGAATGGTGCCATATTCAGACATTTTATAACCTCAGCTAGGTCACAGGGGAGGGGAAGGTTACAAAAGTTCAGATAGTCACAGTAAATGACGTGCTCCAAGGAGTGCAGGTAAGGAGTGACTAAAACAGTTAATATGTGAAATGGAATTACTTGCTTTTACATCTTAGCACATAGCTTAGTCTACTGCCAGTTTATAAAACAATGTTATGTGCTGGAATTATGGTGCAAGTATGAAAGTACACTGCGTTGGATCTTTGTGCAGCATCACTGTCATAGGGGGACTAGGAGGGGTTAGACCTGGATTGGGACACCCAAGCGTTAAATGAAACCGTCCCTGCTGCCAGCCCTAGTGAATGCTATTTGTACACTTTAAGAACCTTGTGTAAAACTGTTTTTTTTTTCTTTTTTTAGGGATCTTCTTATTTTGGTTGAATACCCTCTAGTTCAGTCGGGGTTCCTGTAGGGCAGATAGTCCGACATGGGGGAGGATGTAGTTTAAGACATGTAGTGATTGCAGACCAGCAGCATAGTTGGGGCATACCATCTCAAATTTTTAACATACCTTGCTAGCATTAACTTCTCAGTATGCCTTGCATGTGTATGTATTACCCATTGTGAAGGCTGCCAGCCTAGCTAGATAGAATTCTGTAAATAATTCTGTATCCTTGTAAATATTAATATGATCCACACGCTTGTTTCACAAATGTAAAGAAAACTGTGTTATGTGTTGAGCTTCAGAAATGCAACTACAGTGCACCCTGCTGGAAGAAAGCTGGTAAGTAAAGAATGTTACAACTGTGTGTCATCTCAAGCTCGGAGACAGGATGTCTGCAGCTAGAAATTCTTTCTATTGTTTTAAGACATAGATAATTACTAGGTTTCACATGTAAAGTGTCTTTTATTGCTGTGATTTCCTGGCAGGTGCAGATTACAAAGAAAGGTTACATTTTAAATTCTGTGAACCTGGGAAACTTAAGCAGAAGTGTCAAAAATGATGTAATCTGAAATGACTCAGCAGTAATGTGTATTATTAATTTAAAGACTGCCTGAGAAAGAAAGCATAGCATTTTTCTATTTTGTCTGAACCTGAACACCAGCACTTTGCTTTGCTCTATAAGTACAATGTAGAACAGTAATTTCTCTTAGAGATAGATAGGAATATAGCCAGATTAGTCTAGCTATTTACTATATTTATGGTAGAATGTCCTACAATATTGTTTTAAAGTATTTTCCCGTGATTTCTGAGCTCTCTATTATCACTGTGTTGAATTGATGAGCAGCGCCTTGTGTTTTTATTTATTATTAAATATTTTAAACCTTTTGACTGTGGCTAGTTTGTGTGTACTTGCATGTATTTGGTGACACTGTATAGGTCAGTCCTAAATAGCCTTCAAGTGTTAGCCACACTTACCAATTGGATAATAATAACATTGCACTGTAGAACTGGACACCCTTTGGTAAGGACCTTTATAGTAGCTGATAAGGGTGGTTGGTGGTAGTCAGTACTACCTTATAGTCTGGGCAGAAGAGGGTATAACTGGAAAACCTGTGCCAGCCTTCCCCCAGAGTGTCTGTGTGTTTGTATATAATTCATATCTCAAAGTATGTGTGTGTGTGTGTGTCAGCTACTTGGGCAGGGACACAAAGTGCTGGTTGGACAGAGAGGGTACTGGAGGTTTTGGCTTGACTACTCGGCTGAGATCTGAACCCTATAGCTGTGCCAATGTGGAGTCTTACTGGGGATCTGGAGAGAAAGTGAGAAACCAGCCCCAGACTGACTGTGATCTTCATGTGCTCTTAAGTGAAATTGTACTTTACTGTGTGTGTGTACTTGTTATCCTCCCAATGTTGAAGCCCCTCACTGGTGCTAGTGGTAAGGATTGAGGCTCCTTGATTACTGGGCCAGTGCATGGGCATCGCATATTAATTGTTTGGCAATGGTGGGATATCCACATCAAGTATTAATTGATTGATAGTGGTGAGATATCCACATCACATATTAATTGGCTTGTAGTGGTGTGGATAGTAAATTCCTGTAGCTTGTGTACAGTGATCACTGAAGGTGTTTTTGTACTTTAAATTAGCCACACAGTGAACATTTAGAGTTCAGATCACAGTTGTTTTATTTCTTTTGTTAGCTTAGTTAGTCAGGGAGAGCAGGCAAGCATGTCAGCAGAGGATTATAGTAAGCTGACAAAGAGCCATTTGGCTGAGATGTGCCAGGCTAAAGGACTGGTGCATGGAAACCTGACTAAAGCAAACATGATTGCAGCTTTGGTCACAGCTGCATCAGAGAATAGCAACCAGGAGGATGATCAGACTGGCCATGGAGATGTACAACACTCAGAGAATGGACAGCTCAACCTTTCTACAGAGGACTTTAAAATCTGTCTCGAGTTAAAGAGAATTGAGGTGGAGGCCAAGTGGTTGGAAATAGAAGCAGCAGAGAGACTGAGGCATCTAGAGACTGAGAAAAATGAGAAACTGCGTCGTCTGCAGGCTGAGGAGAATGAGAAACTGCTATGCCTGGAAGCTGAGGAGAAGGAGAGGCAGAGGCAACATGAAAAGGAGATGCTGACTCTTCATCAGAGTGATAGAGGTAATGGGGAAGGGAGTAACCGGACCCCAGAAGCACAAAAGGTCAGTAAATTTTTCCACAGTTTACAGAGGGAATAATTTTGATAGAGGGAATAATTCTGATAGTTTCATTCGTATGTTTGAGAGGGTATGTAAGCAGTATGATATTGACCAAAGGCTCTGGGTACGGTTTCTGGCATGGTGCGGAGCTCAATTGTACAATTACAGGAAGTATTATTGGCAGAGACTTCTGGGAACATCTTTTCCAGTAAACTACATGAGATTAAAATTAGAGTTGCTAAGGTTGAGTCGGAGGTCGTAGAAAGAAAGAAAAGGAAGCTCACTAGAGTTGTGAATGATTATGGTAGCAGTATATATTTTTTCATGGCAGCAGAAGGATAGAAGGGGGTGTGAAGACCATACCAGCAGAAGGAATAGATCACGCTCGGGTCCTTCTTCACACGATACGTCCCTCTCATCAGGCGAAATGGTGTCCAATGGTCAGAAGAGCGTTTCTTTTGAAGATGTTAATAAGGCGGTTGGTGGTTCCTTCAGACTGAGGAAGTGGAGAATGTTGATGGCCAGACTCGTGGTAAAGGAAGGGGGAAGAAAATTCCAGGGAAAGGGGAAAAGGAACTAAACTGTTCTGATGGACAGACTGAGGTATGTGCTGCTAGTAATATAGATAGTATGTTCCCCAGGCATGTATTCCCTGGGTCTTCTGCAGTTGAACATTTATGCATTGAAAGAGCTTTTGTTAGTGCATTTGCTATCAAGTTTACAGAATGCACTCATTCTGTACCGTGTTCTGAGAATGTGATTTGTGTTAATAACTCAGTAGATTTGGTGCTGACAGTTAACCATATGGAGAATGTTACTAGCATTTTTTCTACAGCAAAGACATTAAACATTGTGAATTTATCAGATTTGACATTATCAGTAAATGCAGTGAATGTCCTTCTTAAAGGTATTAATTTTGTCCCTACCAATTTTCCTACGCTTGCTGATGTGTTAGGTGAGGTTAAAAAGTTTTTGCAGGAAACTGCATTTAAAGGCATTTTTTTCAAATAAGGGGCAGAGCAATATTGAAGCTGAAGTACCCAATGATGATTGTTTGGAGGACTCACTATTAAATATGCCAATTCATGATAACCCGTTTATGGACTGGAATAACATTTTGGATGTGGACATTAACACTGACTCTGACTTGTTTAATGAAGAAAATGTTATTTTTTTCTACTGGCTAAGGTAAATTGATTGTACCCAAGGTTCCATTTGTCAGTTCATTTGTACCCCCTAAGGTTTCTAGTGCTGTTAATATGTTTGAAAATGTATTATGCAAACAAATAGAAGTTGCTTACAACCAATTTGTTAAAAATTCCAAAATTTGGAATTTAAATAGGGAACAATGGATGGCTTTAAAGCAGCTACATGGTTTAACTGCTAAGTATGTTTTCACACAAGCAGATAAGGTGGGGAACTGGGTCATAATGGCAAGAAATGATTATAACCGTATGGTATTTGACTTGTTGTCTGATGATACAGTTTATAGGAAACTGCAATTTAATTCAGTGAAGGAGTTTAATGAGGGCCTACTTGAGTTACTGGAGAGGGGAATGAGGCTGGGATTCTATAACCAAAAAGATGTTAAAAAGTTACATGTTAAGAATCCTAAGGATGCCACATTTTTTGCAATTCCCAAGTTGCATAAATCATTAACTAAACTCCCCTGGAAGACCAATAGTTTCAGGGCTGTGGCCACTTTTGTAGAATATAGGCATCTTTTTGGAATCTCAATTGAAAGTGTTTCTTCCCAGGATTCAATCATATGTCAAGAGTACTGCACATGTTCTAGAATGTATTGGCAACATTCAGTGGAGTTCTATTATTTTGCTTGTGTAGATGTAAAATTATTTTACACAAATATCAAAATAGAAAAGGGCTTAGAAGCAATTGTGAAAACAATGGGTGAAGGTCCTTAACTTATTTATATCAGCTTTTGGAATATGCTTTGACACATTATTTTGTTTTTGAACAAATGTTTTATCTGCAGTTAGAGGGAATGTCAATGGGGGAGGCGTTTGCCCCCTCATATGCTATATTGTTTATGGCCTTCTTTGGAAATATGTTTATTTATCCAACAAGCTTTGTTAAGGACAATGTGATTTATGTTCAAACGTTTTATTGATGATTTTTTTTTGTGTATGTAGGGGTAATCAGTGTGAATTTGAAAACTTCATGGGCATATTAAGTCAGAATTCTTTTGGTTTCGAATTTACATATAGAGTCAAGGATATTATGTAGTTTCTAGACTTAGAATTTTATGTAGATACAAATGGGAAGCTACAATATAGGCCCTCTCATAAAGCAACTGCTGCAGATAACTTTTTGTAGGCTAGCAGTGCACATCTTTCACATTTAATAAAATCTTTACCCTATGGGGAATTTAAACGTACTATGACAAATACTTCTGACAAGAAGGTCTTAGAGAATGAATTTATTATTTTGGTAAAGAACAGATTATGTAAGAGAGGTTATAGAGACACTTATATACAGGTAGCTTTGGACAAAGTCAGAGGAGTGGTAAGTAAAGGTCATGACCAGAGAGGCTTAATCAGAAAATTCATAAAGTTAAGGATTCAGAAGAAGTGGAACCTATATATTATATAACCAAATTCTCTCCTTTTTCAGATATATTAAGAGAGTTGGTTAATAAGTTATGGCCAGTTATTTATTGGGATGCAGTTTAAGGGAATTGTTGAATCATAAGGCACAGAATATTGTGGGGAAAAGGCCAGGGGCATTTCCTTGTGGAATGTTCAAAGTGTGTAAAAGAATAAAAAATGTGGATGGATGGGTTATTAATGGAAAGAAATTCTGGATTAAAAATTAGTTTAAATGTGACTCATGTGGGGTCATCTGCATTATTGGGTGTGGATGTACACCCACTATGTGGTATACAGAACAAAGAGAAAAGTTAAATTAAGAATATTAGATCATCTAGGTGATGTTAGGAATAGGATACTGGAAAGTCCAGTGGCCCAACATTTTTGTGCTGTGCATTGGGGAATTGTTGACAGCTTTTTCTTCAGTGTTCTGGCCCAACCCTTTGGATGTCAGAATATGAGGGGAGAAGAATTTAGACGTAGGCTGTTGAAACTGGAAACAAAAATGATTGTGAACCTGGAAACTTTATTTCCATACCGGTTAAATTTAGAAATTAATTTGGATGTTTAAGGAAATTATGTATAAAAACTAGGGGGTTGTTAGAGTGTATATGGGTAGTTGTATAAAAATGGCTAGGGTAATGTTAATATATCAAAGGAAAAAGAGTAGAAACAGAGCCCAAAAAACAAATATAATGTAGAAATAGGTATAAAGCACCCTAGAAAGAGGCTCAAAATCCAGGCTGAGAATGTCTTCAACCAAAAAGCAGTAGATAAAACAGCAAAATAATCCACAGATATACGTTCCAGGTACCAGTTTATTAACAGGAGACACAAGCGCTTTCACAATGCTTCATCAGGTGTAACTCTTCCATAGAAAATGAACACCTTATAAACTCATCATAATTAATCACATGACTAGCAATAATCAATGGTATATGGGTAGTTGTATAAAAATGGCTAGGGTAATGTTAATATATCAAAGGAAAAAGTTCAATATAGGCTAGTTGTATATAAGTAATTTAAATTACTGAACAGATTTAATATGAAATTGCATTAACTAATGTTTAATAATTGTGTAATTAATTTGTGAATAGTGTATTGTATAACTGTGCAGGGCATTTTTTATGGTATAATAATGAAGTGCTTCTGTATGTTACATTGGATAGTTTCTTTCTTTCTTTCACTTATGGAGGCCACACCTTTAAGCGTGGGTGCAAAGTTTGTAGTAATTAGGAATGTATTAATTGGAATGTATCAATACACTTAATTAATGGGATATAAAAAGGCTGCTAAATTTGTACTATTTTATTCCTTGAAGGCTTGTTAGCCAAGGTGCCAGAAGAACTGTAAAATATAAAAATAAAAAGCAGCTAAGTCGTTTTGCTTAATGACTTTGTTTGTTTTTTTGGTACGGTTTCTGACCCCCTTATTCCATGGTAAAGCTGTAAATGTACATTCCAAACTGTCTGAAAATGATTTCTTAAATTATAATGCAGTAAAGAATTGTTTGCTAGAATTTTTTAAGCTAACACTTGAAGCTTATAGGAAAAGGTTTTGTGAGCATAGAAGCAAAGCAGATGAAAGTGTGTGAATATATTACTGAACTAAGCACTTATTTTCATAGGTGGGTGAGTGGATGTCAGGTCACCACTTTTGAAGGGCTGGCAGACATTTTGGTGAGGGAGCAGGCCCTTAGCACTTTGCCTGAGGACATGAAGATCTGGTTAGATGACAGACAATAGTCTACTGTAGATGAGTTGGGGAAGAAGGGAGACCTATACCTAGCAAGTAGGGCATCCCTGCTCAGGAAAGGGACACCCAGTGCTGCTCATGGGCCTAAGGGAACCCATGGTGGGCAGCGCAGACTGCGCCAACAGAACCTGCCAGTAGCAGGGGAAGCCACTAGTTCAGTACATGTCTAGGACCTAGGGTTAAATGTTTTGAATGCAACCAGTGGGGCCATGTGGCATATAGATGTCCACGGAGGCAAGATAGGAAACAAAAGGTGAGAGAACCAGTAAGTGGGAATGACAAAATGCCAATAGTAAGTTGTCTTGAGACAACAGGGATGTCAAACTACCATCCTACAGATGTCTGGATAGGGAATGATTTTGATAAGGCAGTACTGTGTGTTAATGCAATTACATGCAGTCAGGCTTGGAGACAAGCATGTGGGTCTGGTAGCCTGGGGAGACCCAGACAGACCACATACTTGCAGCCAGGACTGGTGAGGTGGTTACATCAAGGAGGTAGCTACCCTGTAGCAGTGAGACTGAAGATAAGCCACAGCTGCTTGGGGGTACTGATGTTCCCTTGGACAGAGTGACTGCAAAGGTAGAGGTGAGTAGTAGTACCCAGGCTGACAGTGAAGCACCACTATCAGAGAATGCCAACCTTCCTGTGGAAGGGGAGCTGGGAAGGGTTATAAAGAGAGGGTTGAGACAGGCTCAGCTCTCAGACCCTATATTACAAGGCCTGAGGCAGGTAGTTAGTAAAGCACCTGATTCTCAAGGGAAGGGGGAATCTGTATACTGGAACAAAGGGTTACTGTAGAGAGAGTGGACCCCTGAGGGAGGGCTAGGAGAGAGAATACAGCAGTTAGAAATGCTCAGAGCCTACCATGTGGCACTTCTAGCAATAGCCCATGATATTCTCTTTACAGACATACTAATAAACCGAAATAAACAAACAAGGTACCCAACAAGTAGCGTACGGCACCAGGACTCCACGGGTCTACACAGAAGTGTATCCACAATAAATTCAAAAATCTTGCTTGACACAGCTTGTTGAAGAAAGGATACTTCCACGTTATTTCTTTGTTAACGCACTTTATTATAAAACGTTTTCGCCTCAGTAACAAGAGAGGCTTCATCAGACAATGAGAACACCAGACGCACTCAATTTAAACATATAGAAAGGAAATGACGTCATTTCCCTTCAAATGTACATTCTTTTTACTATAATTCAAGTACACTTTTTTTGTGTATTAAATAAACATTTACAGTTCATGTAAAAGTGTACTGAGATACACAATCTCATCAGATAGTTCGATTTAACAAAATGATAAAACTATTTATGTGTATATACACAAGTCCGTTAATAAGAACATTAGTAAAACCTAAAGAATGTTGAATAAAACTGATCCACTCTCATTTAATATACAGAGAATCGACTTCCCCAATATTTTTAAATAACCATTTAAAAATGCTGCAAAAAAATGCTGCATAAAAAATCCCAACGCCAGCTAGGATGTTTAAACACTTCTTGCTACGTTCCCAAAGCTACCCTTTCTTAATTTATACTCTAAAAAGGTACAAGCAAGAAAAAAGGGCATAAAAAGTAAAACTGCTACCTTAAATAACTTTTGTATTTCAATACTGCCAGGATATTACATGCTTCGTTTAGCCCTGGATAAGAAAAAGCATCAAGGCGTAATTGCCATTCCAATTCTCTGATCTCAAGTAAAAGAGGTTGTGGTCCACCTCTTATGCCTACATTTACACAGTCTATTCCCATGTAGGTAAAACTATGTCCAGTGTGTTTTAAAATATGTTTAGAAAGAGCATTGTCGCCCTTTTTGTTTTTAATTGCATAATTATGTTGGTAAACACGGTCCCGTAGTCTACGGTCCGTCTTACCAACATAAAATGCAGGGCAACAATTGCAAAACGCGAGATACACCACGGATTTAGTGTTGCAAGTGATCTTATGTTTAATGGTATATTTAATACCATTGACTGAAAAAGAACTCCCCACTTTTAAGAGCCTACACCAATTACACATGCTACAAGTAAAAGTGCCATTTTGTCTGGAATAAAAAGGTGTTGGTTCTTCTCTTGTTTGTAATAATTCTTTCAAATTGTTACCCCTCTTGAAGACAAATGAAGGTTGTAAACCCAAAGCTTCAATTAACTGGGAATTATTCAAGATGAAATACCAATTTTTCTTGATGATTGAACAGATAGCATTGATATGTCGATTGTATGTGATTACAAGGCTGGACTTAAAATCGACACTAGTTGTTCTTTGTGTATTAGTTAATTCATCAGGCACAACTTGAACCTCAGAAAGATTTAAGGGTGATGTGTGACCTCCCAATTCTCTTTACAGGTCATATGGGCATAAAACGTACAAATAGATGTATTATGCAGGACGTTTATTGGCCTGGGATTTCCAGAGATGCAACTGGGTATGCAGGACCCGTGAGCAGTGCCAAAAGATAGGCAAGGCAGGAGACAAGGTAAAAGCTCTTTTGATGGCATTGCCTGTGATTGAGGAGCCATTTCAGAGGGTAGCTATGGATATTGTGGGGCCTCTGAGTACCCCAAGCTTCACAGGGAAAATGTATATTCTAGTGGTAGTAGATTATGCTACAAGATACCCTGAGGCAGTGGCTTTGTCCTGCATTGAGGCAGAAAAAGGTGGCAAATGCTTTGTTAGAGACTTTCAGCAGGGTAGGTTTCCCAGAAGAAATACTGACTGACAGGTGCCAATTTCATGTCAGACCTGCTGGCTTGTCTGTGGAAGTACTGTGGGGTGAAGCACCTAAAGACCCCCCCATACCATCCCCAGACTAATGTTCTTCTTGAGAGGTTAAACTCTACACTCAAGTCCATGCTATGGGCATTTACAGACCAGTGTATGAGGGAGTGGGACAAATATTTGCCCCATCTGTTGTTGCTTACAGAGAAGTTCTCCAGGAATTCACAGGTTTTTACCCTTTGAGTTGCTGTATGGGCACAGGGTGAGAGGGCCTCTAGACTTAATTTGTGATGAGTGGGAAGGTGAGTGTGAATCTCACAAGGAGTCTGTTGTGGCATATGTCCTAAACCTCAGAACAAGGCTCAGGGAACTCATGGGCTTGGCCCAGGAGGACCTGGCAGAAGCCCAAGAACAGAAAAAAAGTCTGGTATGACAGGAATTCTTAAGCTAAAGAGTATGCTGTAGGGCAGCAGGTAATGGTTCTCATTCCTGTCAGACACAACAAGTTGCAGGCAGCTTGGGAGGGACCCTACAAGGTGGTAAGGAAGGTCAGTGATGTTAACTACATGGTAGAACTGCTAGGCAGGAGGCAGAGGCAAAAAATTGTACCATGCTAACATGATGAAAACTTACCATGATAGGGGAGCCCTTGTGCTAAGTATTTGCAGTGGACTGCAGGAGGAGTCTGAGGGAGATCTGGTGACGAATCTCCTCAGTGAGGCTCAGACTAACACCTCAGTGGAAGGGGTAGCAATGTCCCAGCAGCTATCTCCTACCCAGGTTTGAGAAATCCGAGCAGTGTTACAGGAGTTTGGGGACATGTTCACTGGGAAACCAGGGTGCACTCCCCTGGTGCAGTACCAGGTGGATACAGGACCCCAAAGGCCTATTAGGCAGGCCCCTTGTAGGGTACCTGAGAGAGTCAAACAGACTCTGAGGGAGGAGACACAGGAAATGTTGGAACTGGGATAATTCAAGAGTCCAGCAGTCCCTGGGCCTCCCCAGTGGTGCTGGTAACAAAGAAGGATTGCAGCACCAGGTTCTGTGTGGACTACAGGAAATTAAATAGTCACACAGAGTCAGATGCTTACCCCATGCCTAGGACAGATGAGGCCCTAAAGCAGCTGGGTGGGGCTAAGTATCTTACCACCACTGATCTTACCAAGGGTTACTGGCAGGTGCCCTTGACTCCCAGTGGTAGAGAGAGGTTAGCCTTTGTGACTCCTTTTTGCTTGTATGAGTTCACAAAGATGCCCTTTGGGATGAAAAATGCACCAATGACTTTTGAGGGGCTAGCAGATCATATCCTAGCAGGAGCAGGTGATTTTGCCCCTGCTTACCTAGATGATATTACCGTCTACAGCCATTCCTGGCAAGAGCATCTTAAGCATGTCAGGGAGGTGCTAAGCAGACTACAGAGGGCAGGGTTGACCATTAAGCCCAGCAAATGTCAGGTGGGTATGGCAGAGGTCACCTACCTGGGACATAGAGTGGGGAGTGGTAAGATCAGCCCTGAACCTGCCAAAATGGGCGCCATTCAGGCATGGCCTGCACCTGTTACCAAAAAGCATGTGATGACATTTTTAGGGACAGCAGTGTACTACAGAAAGTTTGTCCCCAGTTATAGTACCATAGCTGCTCCCCTCACAGACCTGACAAGGAAAGGCAGCCCAGATAAGGTAGTGTGGACCATAGCATGTGAGCAGGCATTCCAGAAGCTTAAAGAAGTTTTGGGAGAACCCCCTGTGTTAGCCAGTTCAGATTACAGCAAAGAATTTGTTGTGCAGGTGGATGCTTCAAACCATGGGGTGAGGGCTGTACTTAGCCAGATTTTTTCAGAAGGAGAAGAGCACCCAGTGGTTTATCTCAGTCATAGGCTCCAACCCAGGGATGAATGTTATGCAGCTGTAGAAAAGGAATGTCTAGCCATAGTGTGGGCACTGCAAAAACTTCAGCCTTATCTGTATGGAAGGAAATTCACTGTAGTTATAGATCACAATCCTCTAACATAGTCACATCTAGCCAGCCAGCAAAATGCCAAGTTGCTAAGGTGGAGGCTAGGGTTGCAAGCATATGTCAGTGCAGCACCATAGTGAAATTAGCAATGCCAATACAGATGGGCTCTCAAAACAGGGAATGGAGTAAGGTATACCTAGATAGACCTAACCCTCTCAAGCAACATTTCTCAAGGGTCACTTGAAAAACTAGCTTGAGTTCTCCGGGGGGGGGGGAGGGGATTATGAAGGCTGCCAGCATAGAAATTTGTAAATAATTCTATGTCCTTGTAAATATTAATATGATCCACAGGCTTGTTTCACAAATGTAAAGAAAACTGTGTTATGTGTTGAGCTTCAGAAATGTAACCACAGTGCACCCTGTTGGAAGAAATCTGATAAGTAAAGAATGTTACAACTGTGTGTGATCTCAAGCTTGGAGACAAGATGTCTGCAGCTAGAAATTCTTTCTATTGTTTTAAGACATAGATAATTAGTAGATTTCACATGTAAAGTGTCTTTTATTGCTGTAATTTCCTGGCAGGTGCAGATTACAAAGAAAGGTTACATTTTAAGTTCTGTGAGCCTGGGAAACTTAAGCAGAAGTGTCAAGAATGATGTAATCTGAAATGACCCAGCAGTAATGTGTCTTATCAATTTAAGGACTATCTGGGAAAGAAAGCATAGCATTTTTGTATTTTGTCTGAACCTGAACACATTAGCTCACCAGCACTTTGTTTTGCTCTGTAAGTAGAATTTAGAACGGTAATTTTTCTTAAGAGATAGGCAGGAATATAGCCAGATTAGTCTAGCTATTTTCTATATTTATGTCAGAATGTCCTACAATATTGTTTTAAAGTATTTCACTGTGATTTCTGAACTTTCTATTATCACTATGTGTTGAATTGACGAGTAGTGTCTTGTGTTTTTATCATTTATTATTAAATATTTTAAACCTTTTAACTGTAGCTGGTTTGTGTGTAGAGATATTTAAGCTCTTAAGAGTACTTGCATGTATTTGGTGACACTGTATATGCCACTCCTAAATAGCCTTCAAGTGTTAGTCACACTTACCAATTGGATAATAACATTGCACAGTAGAATTGGACACCCTTTGGTAAGGGCCTTTATAGTAGTTGATAAGGATGATTGGTGGCACTCTGTACTACCTTATAGTCTGGACAGAAGGGGGCATAGCTAGAGAACCTGTCCCAGCCTTCCCCCAGAGTGCCTGTGTGTTTGTATATAGTTCAAATCTCAAAGTGTGTATGTGGCAGCTACTTGGGCAGGGACACAAAGTACTGGTTGGACAGAGAGGGTGCTGGAGGTTTTGTCTTGACTTCTTGGCTGATTTCTGTATCCTATAGCTGAGCCAGTGGGGAGTCTTATTAGGGATTTGGAGAGAAAGGGAGAAACCAGCCCCAGACTGACTGTGATCTCTGTGTGCTCTTAAGGGAAATTGTACTTTACTGTGTGTGTACTTGTTATCCTCCCAATGAGGATGCCCTGCACTGGTGCTAGTGGTGAGGATTGAGTCTCCTTGATTAGTGGGCCAATGCATGGGCGTCACATGCATGTCAATACATTTTAATCTCAATCTTAAAGAGATCTATACCTGAATATGAGTGAAAATATGTTTTCATGGCCTAATTTCCTCTTCTGTACATCTTCACCAGAGAGAGTTTGCAGATGGAAACATCTTTTTCAATCTTTGTGGAGTAGAAAAGTATGTTTGTAAATGTTTTTATGTTAGCATTCTCAACAATTCAGATTTGGTGGCATTTTATTGTAATTGATCAATTTCCCCTTTATATCATCCACATCTTTGTTTAATAAATTACTCCAATTCCCCTAATTTTATCAAATATCTGAATATCTAAGGCATTCAGTGCTCTATAAAGTTAACTGATTACTTGTTTAAATACTCAAGACTTATATTTCACCTTTAATATAAAATATACCCCTAGTGGGGTGAAACATCCAATAAGTCCACCAGACCTAAAGACCCAGATGTGCCAATCATCCCTTTGTTCTGAGGTCTGCAAAATACAGTAGAACAAACTTATTTCTGAATCTGTAAAGTGAGTCACAATTTAAGTCAACTGCTTCCAAAAATAGCTTTTGATTTTTTCTCTAATTTCCTAAAATTCTCTCTCACAAGCATCCCTTTTACTAGCACCAATGAGTTGTAACCTGGTTGAACAAGATTTAGGTCCCAACTTTTCTAGTACATTACATAAAATCATTGCATAAAATCACTACATAAAATTATTATATTCTGCTTCGTCACATAGGGAATTTTCTCTTATTTCAACATGCACATAAGGAAAACATGTCAAGTCTTACAACATTGTCAGTGAATATGTTCATAGGTTCATTGGTGAGTACTAGGCTAATGGCCCTGGAGCCAATACAAGTCTAGCCCAAGAATATTCCCAGTCATTCTGCTGCTGGACGTTAGTTCCATGTGCCATTATCGAGCAAGGCTGTTGAAGTGATCCCCGGGGTGAATTTCCTATTACCCATCCACTCGTCAAGATTTTTCTTGAAGAGAGCTAGTGAGGTGCTCTGCTTGACGTGAATGGGGAGTTTATTCCAGAGTATGGGAAATCTCTGGGTTAGGAACCTGTCCCTCCATCAGGTTTTGTTTATTGTGGTGATGAGGTTGAGGTCTTTGGCGAATGTGGCGCGGAAGGACTGAGACTTTTTCAGATGAAACATGTCTAGCAACACTGAGTCAGACATGGCTTTGTATGTCAAGCAGAGGTTGCCTCTAAGTAGGCAATATGAGATGGAGTAAAGCTGGAGTTGTATAGGGCATGTGTTTGAGTCCTAAGATCCTCTTTGTGAGGAACTTTTGTGGCCTCTCCAGTTGTTGTAGGCATCTAGTGAGGTACATGCCAAATGGGGCATTGTACTCTATAATGGGTCTAATGAGGGACGAGTAGACAGGGATTATGACCTCTTTCTTTCTGGATGAAAAACCTTTTATAATGAGGTGTGCCATGTAGAAGGACTTTCTAATGACAGTGGCAACATAGCTGTCAAAGGAGAAGTGTGTCCCTAGGTCTTTTATCACACCTTTGAAGTTAAGTGGGCTACCATCAATGTGGTAGTTCGTGGGCACTGTGTTTTTCCAGAAGGGAATGATGATGCACTTTTTAACATTGAGCATAAGGCCATGGTTCTGCACCAGTCATTGGTCTCTGTGAGGCCTTTTTGTAGGATGTCTACATCAGCTTGAGAATCAATAATAGCTCCCAATTTGCAGTCATCCACGAATTTGGTTAACCAGAGTCCTTTTGTGTTGGCGTGAACTTCAAAGAAGTAGATGCCAAACAGGAGAGGACCCAGAATCAATCCCTGTGGGACTCCACTTGTAACTGCCCGGTAGTCAGATTTGGAGTCTGCTACTTTCACTGTGTGGGTTCTGTTAGTAAGCCAGTTGGCAACCCATCTTATGACATAGGGGTTAAAGCCTAGGTTTGTGAGTCTATCAATGATTCCTGAGTGGGGGATGGTGTCGAAGGCCTTAATTAGATCGAGGTAGGCTGTGTGGACTACCTTGCCTTCATCCACCGTTCTGGTGACAGATTCAAAGTCTATCAGGTTAAGCAGACATGATCTGCCCTTCACAAACCCAAACTGCATGGGGGCCAGGGTTTGAAGGTTCCCTATATCCCTATTTATAAGGTCCATAATGATGTGCTCCATAGCCTTACAGATCAGGCTCGTCAGGCTGATTGGGCAGTAGTTACCAGAGTCAGTAGTTGCTCCCTGTTTGTGGAGTGGAATGACTGTAGTGGTGCATCATTTGGTGGGAACAAAGCCTGAAGTGAGGCTGTGGTTGAACAGGGCACTCAGGTGTGGTGCCAGTTCCCTTTGTAATTCATGTAGAACACAGCCAGGTATATTATCAGGTCCCACGGAAGCTAAATTCATGGCTTTGGACAGTGCGGTTTCTACTTGTGTAGCCATGATATTAGGGATTTGGCATTCCTCTTGTATTGGGATGGGCCCTTTAGGGGGTGAAGGGGGGATAACATTTGCACTAAACCTGTTGGTTCAGTATAAGTGGTGCCATTGTGCAGTAGCTCAGAGCACATCTGTGGATTGTTATGCAGATTCTTGATATAACTAAAGAATGCCTTGTGGTTATCTTTAGTATCTGTAGCAATTTTGTTTTTGTAACTAGCTTTGGAGGATTTGATGAGAGATCTCAATTTTTTTGCTGAGATTTACAAGGGAATTTTTCCAGTCTTGGGACTTTACCCTTTTCTGCAACAGTTTTTTCCTTCTGTTGTAGAGTTTGTTAATGGCAGGGGACCACCAGATTGGCTTCCTTTTTTTGGAGGACAGCATTTTGGTTCTATTTGGTATGGCACGATCCATGCACTTGTGTAAATGCTCATACAGTGCATTGGTGTATGATTCAGCAACCATACACCCATTCCCCATTTGCATGGATGACGTGAAGTTTGCCACTTCTGTTTTGAGAAGCTCAAAATTGGCTTTGGAGAACTTCACTGTGGTTTCCTTCCTGGGGGGGGGGTGAAGGTGGGATTTGGATTTCGATGGTGATTAACTTGTGGTCAGATCTAACCAGGGAGGAGTTGATTACTGGTGTAGAGCAGCGATCCCCCATGTTTGTAATGACCAGGTTGAAAATGTTTCTACCTCTGGTGGGGGTGAGAATGGTCCAGGGCACTGGAATTAATGAATTCCAGAAAACATTGGGCAAATGAGTTGGAACAGGAGTAATTGTCCTAGCTAATGCAGGGGTAGTTAAAGTCTCCCAGTTTAAGGATATTAGGTTGAACCTTAATGTTTTCCAGAGTGTTCAGGAATGCAGACTGTGAGTCTTGGGACATTGTGGGGGATCTATAGCAGGCTACAACCTGGATTGCAGTTTTATCCAGTGTTAGTTGTACCTGAAGTATCTCTGATGCGTTATGTTGGGCAACTAGTTTGGAGGTGTGCATATTTTTTATGAAGATGGATACACCACTGCCTTTGGGGCTTCGGTCCACACCTCCTTTAGGGCTTCAGTCCAGATTTAGGGGCCGAAAGGTGTGATATGCATTGTAGCCTGGTAGCGCTGGGATACTCTCCGGAGCTTTGAACCAGGTCTCTGTTACTGCACAAATGTCGATGTTCTCCAGTTTAAGGAGTGACTCGAGCAAGTGCATTTTGAGATTTAGACTTCTAGCATTGAGTAGAATAAACCTCAGGTTGCGCTTGCTTGTAGTTGTTACGGTGGTGAATTTGTCTTCAGAGCATTGCCTAGAAAAGGCACTACAGGGGTGGCAAGAGCCCTGGCCAGTATCCAGAATCCCAGGGGTGACAGATAATGGCTGTCTCTTGCAAAGCATTGAGGTCTGTCGATCATGTCATCCCAGGCAGACAGATACTGGATCCCCTTTGAATGACACCAGAACCTTAGCCAATTGTTGAAGTCAGTCATTTTCTGCTTGTACTGTGGTATCATTCTGGGCAACGGTAGGATGCTACTCAGGGCTAGGGTCATACCTGCCTGGGCTACAATATCCAAGAGCTCCTCTATGTCTCTTTTCATGCAGCCCAGGGAGGTATGTCTTAGGTTGTTCACACCAACATGGACAATGACAGAGTCTTATTTGTACTTGTTGTGGAGAGACCCAAGTGCTTGCATTATGTGGTGAATCCTGGCACCCGACAGGCAGCTGACCATAACTTTCTCCTTATTCAACCTAGTGAGCGGGACATCAGTGTGCCTTACTATTGAGTCACCTATGACTAGTGTATTGGGTAAAATGTTTTGCTGTAGGGTCTTAGGCTGAGTGGCACACTGTTTATGTGGGCTATGTGTCTTGTGGGTTATGTTTGGATGAGATGGTTGCTTGCATTTCTGCCTGACATGTTTTTCCACTTAGCCTATCATTCACATACAGACAATACATATATCACTATTAAATGCATTGTTTCACAAGATAAATTTGGGTCAGGAACATTTTAAATTTCCTTATCATTTGAAAGAATCAATTTGTTCCAAGAAATTCAAGTCTTGCCTCCATCCCAAATATAATCTTGCCTCATGTTTTGAATTGCCTTCAGCAGTTTACTTGTATAACTAATGAAATGCAATCAATAAATGGAGTTTTGCTCATTGCCTTTCCTTGTAAAATATCTTTTAGCTTGTTCTGTGTTTTGAAAGCCACTGCTCTTATTGTGTCTTCCCTTGTATATTTTCACAACCATAAATCTTGAACTTTCTCTGTCATATTTACCCCTCCATTCTCTGCCTGATGGTATGCTCACAATATGTCATTTTGTTTTTGTTAAATTCCCCCTTGCCTCAGTTTACACAAATCCCGTATTCTTTGTAGACTGTCTAGGCCTTCTATTTCATTTTCCCCTGTGTGTGTAAAAAAGTCTTGATAGCAATGCCTGCTCGAAATTCTTTGGTATACGTGGTCCATGAAAAGTGTAGATGCAATACTGATAAAAAGTCTTTCTACTGGAAAACATAGATGTGTATTATTTGTTAGGAACTTATTGGAAAAATATTCAATTTCCGTTTGTACATATAGCTATACCAGGATAATATTTGTGAATTTCTCCATCTCCATCACACATCTATACATGCACACAAATTGTTTAATCTTATTTTCCTGCCACTTTACTACAGTTTCAACAAAATCCACCTCTTTATTCACATGAGCAAACATTTGCTGCTGTTTTTGTTGTTTTCCTATCTTCCCCGCTTCCAAACACAGGAGTGCCATGAGATCTAGTCATCTTCTCAACACACTGTAAGATCTTGTCAACATTTCCTTATATTTTTTTCTGATTTAGATGCTCCACACATGTCATTTTGCCTTCTAAGTCACTTTTGATATAATTTTCTCTAGGTATGGGTCATTGAATCCCCCCAAGCATGATAAAAAATAGATCTTTAACACTCCACAGGCACAGTTATGCTGAGCCAGGCAGACGTCTTAAATGGTGGCTCACTTGGTCCCCACCATTGGAGATTATTGCTAAAACATTACTGCATGGGCTGGAACAGAGGGGAAGGGCAAAGCTGAAGTAGTTTTGATGGATATTTAAAAGCCATCCAACTTTGTGAATTGGATTTTGTACTTTCAGCTTTAAGATAAGCAATTGGTGAGGGTAGCTGTGGACGGGGATTCATACTTTGTATAAGGGTTAAGGATTTTGTTGAATGGAGGTGCTATCAGAGCAGATATACTTGGGACATTGGATAAGGCCAGGTGGTTCCCTGTCACCAGCAGTGTTCCTTTTAGTAATGAAAAAAGTAGTCCAGAGGTTGCAGAGGGGGCGAAGGTATAGTTGCATTAACATGATTGCCAATAAGTGTGTGATGTTATTAAAACACGTAAATTAACTACTCCTGGGGATTTTGGAGATATTTGGTTACTTTGTGGATGTGTCTGAGCTGCATTTCCACCCTAAAGAATCTTTAATTCTTAGGATAGAAAGCAAGGGAATAAAAGGATCTGCCCCACCAAATTCACTAAGAGGTGAAAAGTACGTCAGGTTAAATATATTTCCTCTGTAGAACAGATTAGAAATGTGAATTTGTTTGAGTTCAAAGATAAGGCACATGGGATTTTAATTGACACAGAAAGATTGACTTGTCAAAAACCAGAATGGCTGAGTTAGTGATTTTTTTACCCAGGGGAAAAAAAAAACGCTCGCCATTATTTTTTTTATTATTATTATTTTACATTTGTTAACCGGGGGTGTCTGACTGAGCCGAAAATGCCCTTTTTCAGCAGAGGCCTGGGGAGAAAAGCTCCACAAAGAAAAATTCCAGACACATTTAGTTATTTAGACATGATCAGTATACGCACAAATTACAGGAGACATGTTTTTACAGTGGTATGCAGCACATAAACAGTTACAGTGGAGAGAATACACAAAAAAATATTAATTTTAAAAATAAAGATAATTAATAGATTTGTGGTGTACAGCTGAAATTTGGAACATAGGTAGAGTACACACATAGTACACAGGTACAGTACATACATTGTAGATTACCCAGTGTTTGTGAGTAAGACTGAAAACTATTATCAAGTGCTCTAGATTTAGTATGTATATGTTATCTGCTTTCACTAGCCTGGGGAGCAGTCATGGCACTGTCAACTTTGCTTGAGATGTTGCCTGATGAGGTCTTTAAAGGAGGCTTTGGATGATGTGTTTTGAATGCTTGTAGGGACAGAGTTCCATTTTTTAGCCACTGAACTACTATATAGTGCATCTCCAAAGCTATTGTAGCTGTTGGTGACTTCTAGTAGTAGTTTGCTTGATGATCTAATAGGCCTTTTGGCTGAGTGATGTTGTACTAGGTTTTTGAGGGCAGGACACTTATTGGGGAGGTAATAGATAAAATGACAGAGGCAGAGCTGATTGTAGGTTAGGAGGTTGGGCAGTTCAAGCCAGTGGAGCTGTCTCAAAGCAGTACAGTGATGAGTTCTATATAAGCAATTTGCAGCAAAGTGGGCAATTCTGTTATAGCAGGCTTCCATTTTGCTTAGTTCAGTTTTGTTGAGATTAGTCGGAATGGGAGATGCATAGAGTAGGGTGGATAGAAGATGGGAGCGAGCAATGACTGATCTTGTGTTGTTGGTAAGAAATGGTTTGATATGGTAGAGCAACCCCAGTTTGGCATGTACTTTTTTAATAGTTAAGTTGAGATGACTATCAAGTTTTAGGTGGGAGTCTATGGTTATTCCCAATTACTTAGCCTGTGCCACTGGAGCAATTGGAGTAGCATTAGTGGAGTAGATAGTGAATTGACTGCTAGTATTTTTGTTAGAACTGGTTATAATCATAAGCTGAGTTTTCTTTGGATTGAGGATAAGTTGGGCTTTGGTAAGGTAGTTTTCAACGTCAGAGAATGCTAGTTGAGTTGTTTGCAGGAGGGTGGTAATGTTTTGTGCAGCACAGATTAAGGTAGTGTCATCTGCATACTGAATTATAGATGCATGCTGTGTGGAGGTATGGAGGTCATTTGTGAAGACTGTGAATAGTAGTGGTCCTAAGATAGAACCCTGTGGGACTCCTATAGTTATGGGCAGCTGAGGAGAGAGAGAATTTTCCCATTTCACAGCTTGATACCTATCGGTTAAGTAGCTTTGGAACCAGGTAAGAGTGGAATTTGATAGATGATATTGGTTTAGTTTGTTTAGCAGGATTTGGTGTGAGACTGTGTCAAATGCTTTGGACATATCCAAAAAAAGAGTTGACACTTGTAGGCCTTCATTTCTGAGATGGTTTACTGTGTCTGTGAAGCAGAGGAGGGCTGTAGTGGTACTATGGGCGGGTCTGAAACCATACTGAGTAGGTGACAGAATGTTGCTGTCTAGGAGATAGTTTAGCATCTAGGTATGGATGCATTTTTCTAGGATTTTGGCCAGGGGGAGAGCAAAGCAATGGATCTGTAGTTATTAAGTTCAGTGGAGGTCCCACCTTTATGTATGGGTGTAACATAGGATATTTTCCAGAGTTTGGGCACATAGTTTTCAACAACTGATCTGTTTATGAGAGTGGAGATTGGGATAGCAATAGCATCTGCTGTGAGTTTCAAGAAATAGCTGGGGAGTAGGTCGGCTGCTGTTGATGAGGTTTTTAGTTGGGAGAGCATGCTTTTGATTGAAGTGGTGGAAACTGTTTTGAGGGTAAAGCTAGTATTAGAGTTATTTGTGTTGGGGGGGATAGTGAGGAAGGAACTGTCCTGTGATACTAAGGATAGAATTGAGTTCACAAAGTGGGAGTTGAATTGTGTTTCGATGGGAACTTTAATGTCAGGGGTGGTTGGTTTGGGGGTAGCCTTTTGGGTGGGTTTTAGTAGCTGGTTTACGTTTTTCCAAAATTTTTATAGGTTGTGTTGGTATTTAGTTTGTAATGTTGTATAGTAGGATTTTTTGTCCAGCCTAATGCATTTTTTTGCACGGTTGTGCAGTTCTTGGTACTTAGTTAGGCTTTGTGTTTCTTTGTTTTTTTGATAGTAAAGCCAGGCAGTGTCTCTGGACTTCAGGATTTGTTTGGTTTCTTTACTGAGCCAGGGGTTTGTAGAGGTTCTAACCTTGATTTTTGCGCAATGGAGCGACAGTGTCTAGGTGTTGTATAAATGTTTTGTTGAAATATGCTACAGCCTGGTCAAGTGGGAGGGTTTTTAGGGGGGGGTCCAGTCACAGTTACAGAGTAAAATGTTGAGGACCTCAGGAGAGATTTTTTTTGTGTTTCTAGTGGATATATAGTTAGTGGTTTTGCATATGCTTGTTCTACTACGTATAAAGTATATTATGTTGTGGTCACTTAAGGAGTCTGTGAGACTGCCTGTGTGAGGGTACAATGTGGGGTTGTTAGTTAGGACCCAGTCAAGGATGGATTCCCTTTTAGATTTTTTATCACATCTAGTTGGAATTTGGACTAGCTGCTGGTAGCTATGGAGATTTATTAGATTACTTGGTGGTTCTGATATGCAGGTGAACCAATCTAGGTTGAAGTCCCCCAGAATAAGGGTTTCTTGCGAGTATGTGGAAGAACACCAGGAAAATAAGTCTTCAAGGCTAGCAGGTGTATTACCAGGTGGAATATAGATCACAATTGTGGTGATGACCTTTTTAGGGTGAAATTGAAGTTGTGAGATAAGTATGTCCCAATTATTGGGGGAGGGGTAGGCGTTTGGTAATTGACGGACAGTTAAGTTTGACTTGTACAGTAAGGCAGTTCCACCCCCTTTACGAAGTGGTCTGTCTTGTCTAATGATATTGTAGCCGGTAGGGAGAACTTCTGAGTTAGCTATGTTTTTATTTAGCCAGGTTTCTGTTAAAACAACTATATCTGGGGAGTAGTGTGCTATTGTGGCCTGGAGTTCAGGTATTTTATTTTTGACACTTCTAATATTAATATTTAGCATTAAAAGATGGTTGGTTTTGCTGCTGCTGTTGTTGTTTTTCCCAGGGATGAAGAAATTGGGGATGTTATGTTCTGACATTTGTGTTGGAGCAGTTTGAGTTGGACAGGATGGATTTGGGCCTGGGTTGGGGTGGATATCCCCACTTATGGTGAGCCTGGAGTTACAATGGTTATACAGATGTTGGAGTTTGGTGAGGAGTATGAGAAAGTATTGTGTTTTTTTGGAGTAGGAATGAGAGCATATGTGTTTAGTCCTAAACTGGTCCGTTATGTAGTTCTTGAATAACTGTGGGCGGATATTATTATAATGTGTGGTGTCCGTATACGAGAGTGCATAATGCAGTGTTGTGCTACTAAGTTTAGGGATATTGCTAGAGTGATAACTTGTGGTGTTGTACAGAATTATGAGAAGACAGACTAGACTTAGCTGCGTGATAGTCATGGTTATAAAGTTTAAGTTGTTTCTAGGTGGGGGGTCTGAATAGGAATTATAGGGTTGCACTATATGTGGATGGGGAAGTAGTGTGGGTGATGTAAAAAATGCCTAGTGGGAATGAGAGTGATTGGGAGTATTTTGTGTGGAGCAAGTTGGTGTGGTATAATGTGATATGACTTGAGGAGCTGTGATTGGTAGAGGTGATGTGAGGGTGAGCTGTGGGTGTGGCTGTGATCACTATAAATGTAGAGGTAGTGGGGGCGGGAGGAAATAGGGGGCAGGGGAGCGGAGAAAGCCTGAGCGTTAGCGAGGGTGAATGGAGCGGGGCAGAGCCAACCATGACAAAAGAAAAAGTAAGTATTACTTTACAAATCTGAACACTTTTAAAACAAATTCCTGAGGTCTAATGGCTTACCGGCAAGCAGAATGTAATTGCTGAGGAGCACTTGTGTCCTGGTGGGAGACTAGAAATTTAAAGATGGCTCAATGCTCAGCAGGATTCTAATATAGACTTTGTATTGGGGGAGGGAGATAGCACAAGGGATGTAAACCAGGTGGAATGCAAAGAAACCAGAGAGGCAATCAGTGGAAATCATTGGGGATTTGCCCTTTTCCCCACTGTAGTGTGATCTTGGAGTTGGTGTATTTAGTTATGGGGATGTGGGGGCAAAGCCCCTCATGTTGTAGTGTATGAAAGTGTGTTTTTTTTCTGTACGGCTGAGCGATTTTCCTCCCCTGTGATAAAATTTGCTAACTTGGCCGTTCAGGTTTTTGACAAGGCAATATTTCCGTGTCAATTAAGACATGTTCGGTGTGATAGATATTGTGTAAATTAAAATGCTTTTCCCCAATATACTGTGTGTACAGTGAAAGGAAATGTGCAAGGCCAAACAACAGTTTTCAAAATAATATGCTTGCTTTACAAGAACAGTTATGTTCAGCTTAGATATTAATAACATATAGCTGTGGGCATTACTGTAAATGCATCCTGTTATAGAAAAAAAGGAAGTTGACTTTCTTGGCTTTCAGATGCAGAATTAAATAAATATAATGCCGACAGGTCAAGTGACACAAAGATGACGTGGAGAGACTTTTGTGAAGTCTTCAGATACAGCAAGGACAAAAAAAGGCATGAAATAACCATGGACTTTTTCATGACATAGACAGAAACCAGAAGAACAAGTCACAAGGACATTAAAAATAACATTGGTTGAAAAGAGTATATAAACTGGACAGTATATTTCATTCAGTGGTGACATTTTAGACTAAGTGTGCCTTAGTCTATTCATCTGTCTAGCTGTGTTATAATAGAATTGAAATAGCTCTGACAGAATTAACTGTTTGGCAAGAATTTGTTCTGAGACAAATAAAGTATAACAGATACAGTAGTACGGAGTTTGTCTGGTCTACTTTTGGACATTTTCTTCAGTGACATTTTCTTCAGTGGCGAAATAAAGACCACTGCTTGACATTTCTTCAGAAAAGAAAGAAAAACATTTCTTCAGTGGCAACATTTCTTCACGGTGAACATATCTTTTGTCACGGTAACATAGACCCTGACTGCCCCATGTCATTTTCAAATGCCTGCATGGATTTCTCATCCACCACCCACACTAGTACTCTTTTCAATGGATCCATTTCATAAACATTTCCATGGATAAAGGCCTTTTAGAGACTCAAGGAGTATTATCTAAATCTGAGCTGCTTCTGCACTCCAATGCCCATCAAATAAATGGTTGCAGTATTACAGGAAAAAGTATTCAATCTAAATCTCAGTTGCAGACAGTGAGTGAGTGATGCTTGTAGATACAGAAGCTGCATGGTGAATTAGCTCACCATACAATGTCATGAACAAAGTAAACAAATTGTTTTGTATAAGTTTGTCACCCATGCAGCCAGTTGTAAAAAGATAAAAATAAAGATGACAGTGTCAGTTTGTTCCTCAACTAATATGTGCCATATTTGCCAATTTTCACAGCTGAGGTTCTTTCCCAACAGCTCCACAGTGAATTTCATCATAGACAACTAGTGTGGATTATCTAGGGAGTGCTGCTCACAGCCTCACCTTGGATGTATAACGCCCGTGTGTAAATGTTATTTGAGTCAACAAACATTTGTACATGACACAGACATTGTATTATGCACTGGCTTAAGATGCAATGTGCAGCATTTATGAGTTCAGCAGGAAGTGACAGCTTTCTATACTTTTACAGATGCTGCTGACCATGGACTCCCCTCCCCCTGATGCCATTGATCCTAGAAAAACACACATAATGCTTCTGTTTTAAACTATTACTGAATGAATGGAACATTCTTGAATTTCCTGTTCCATCTCCTGCCACTTCCTAAGCAGTTTTTTTTTTTTTGCACCACTATCTGCTAACTCTTTTAAGCTTATCATCTAACTGGTGGTGACAAAACTTTGCTGAGTTTTAAGTCTTATACTTTTCAGCAGCCCGTTGTGTAATCCTTAATAAAATACAGTGCCACATCAAACCAGAGCATGTCTGTTTGCTTTTTGTTGTTTGTTTGTTTTTTACTGCAGGATGAAAACCAATATGAGAAAAGTGGGAAAGGAAATTTCTGACTAATATGCATTGTCTTCTCTGCTACAATTTATTCCAATTAGGCCTTTAATCTTTCTTGGTTATTGGTTCGTTTAGCTTATCTTTAAATGTGGTAAAAGTAATGGGTATATGTGTGCCTATAGTTTTCATCAAATATTAATTAATTGAAGGTAGCCTGGCTCCAAGGAAGGGACAGAGTGAAAGGGGATAGCCTGCAGAGCTCTTTCCTGGGGGGGTGGGGAGGGTTTCACACATGTAGGGGCATGGTAATTCACTGTGGGCTCCCCGGTGAAGACCAGGGAACCACCAATTGTGCTTCCTGTGGAGGGGCAGAAATGCTTGGAAGGAACACCTCTAGCACCCCTTGTAGATTTGAGGGAATGGCTTTGTGGTCATGTGCATGACCTTCTCTAGAGATTTACTGAGTGTGTGTTTGTGTGTAGGGTGGGTGGGTGACAATGTGAAAACAGAAAATAAAAAAGAATCTGAACCACCCCGAGATGCCTAAATGATGGCCTTTCCTGGCTGACCCTCACACTGTGATGACTGACAAGCAGCACAGGGAAAATATGGCAATATCAGTGAAAGTAACAGCATGCTCTGGTTTCAAGCAGTAACTAAGAAATGTTGCTATTACTCAGGAAACTTAACTGCTATCATCTCTCCATCCTTAACAAAGAGATACAATGAAAACAGATCTTCGGTGTAATGTCACAACCTCTGACTTTAGTAAGCCATTCATTTGAAATAATTCATCTCTTCTGTCTCTTTTGTTGATAGCTATCCACCATACAATACATTTGCTATGCTCACTGTGAGACTTAGTATAATAATTGAGTTACTAAGGAAAGCACCCACCATTTTTCCCATATCCTCTATTCACCCAGAGGATGATGTTCAGTCTGATGACTTGCAGGCAAGTGACTCAGCCAGTCATATGATACTATTGTTTCTCTCTCTCTCTCTCTCTCTCTCTCTCTGCAAGTCTGTTGTTTCTTTGCCACCTCTGTACTCTCATGAAGCAATATCTGAGTCATGCAGTGACCTGCATTTGTAAAAGACAAACCCTGCAGTACCGCTTTTGTGTAAAAAAAAAGACAATAGCAGAGCATTGTACCAACTTTTTATATGGCATGGAGGCTAATAAAATCCACTTATCTACTCACTGTTTTCAAGTTTCTCATTTTTGAGGCAAGTGGTTTTGCTGCAAGACATTATATTATGTCAAAGTCAACAGTCCATTATAATAAAAACAATCATACCATATGACACTGCAGAGATGACACCCCATAGAAGTACGCCTTTGGATGAAAATAAACACGCACATAATTTAACAAATCATACCACACACGTGCTTGGAAGAAATGGCAACAGCCATGTATTTATTATGCCAATCAGATCAAATTATTTATCAAATCAGTGCTAGATAAGAAGTCAGTGCCAATCAGACCAAAGCAATGGCAACCAAGAATGAATATTCAGATGTGTGCAAAGGGCAAAAATTGGAAGAAAATCAAATCAAGCAGGCCATAAAACGTCACTGCAATCCCTATCAACCAACACCAATGGCTGAAGGGATCTGTAACAAAGCACCAACAGTCCCCTCTCACAATCCAACCAGATACCAGTAGCTGCAGAGGATCTGCCACTTGTGAGATCCTAGAATGTGGCCCCACCCCAGCCTGCCTGTTACATCATGAGGCAGCCCGTCTGGAGAAGAGCCAAACTGTCTGAGCCTACATGCCACCTCGGGCCAAGCACATTTCTTTGCAATTTAGCATTCCTTGACTACCCTTCCACCCTTCATGGCTGTGGTACCTACCTAACCTACCTACCTACCACTTGCTGGGGAAGGCAAAAACCTGAAAAACTAAGTGGGGGGGGGGAAACAGGAAATTCCTTTCTGACCTCTAGTGTGATCACCCTTTATGGGTCAGCAAGCACCTACTTACTCTTATGAATCAGTCAGTGTTTACCATTTCTAACCTTATGCTATCTACACCTCATCCTGCTTTTACAAGGAAGGGTGAGAGGGTGGGTGTTCTTCTCTGTCCAGCTCTACTGTTGAAAAGAAATCTTGCCTGGCTACCTGTGGCTTTTTAAACTCTTCCCCTACCTACCCATCTCCCTTTACACAACCCTCCCCTCCCTCATCCTAACCTACTTCTTGCCTTCTGCCCCCTCCCTCCCATATGCTATTTTCACCCTGGCAATATTGCTTTGTCTACGAATCCTTGATTTTCTCTCAGAAACCTTGGTTGCCAAACAAGCTTACTTACTTTGAGTACATAAAGGCCAAGTCACTTAACTTTCAGATGTATATTCTGTGTCACTGAGAATGAGTACACTTTGAAGAATCCTTGCACAAACACATCAATAACAAGAAAAATGAGGGCAGCCACTTCCACCCCAAAAGGCAGCGATAGAAGCAAATGTTTCAAATTACAAAAATAATTTATTAAAACTAAAATGTTAAGCACTTTCATCCTATATTCACAGGGACTTCATCAGAACATAGCGCAATTCACATCAAACATTACTTTTATATAAAATAATTAAATTACATGACTGACCATGAAAATGATCACCAATTAAACAATTAAGATTAAAAAAAAAATCTAAAATGCACCCTTAATGAAATAAAACTTCCTAATAAATTTAGAATTCTGAAAAACAATGAAACATCAGTTTAAATACATGTCTCAGTCTTGTGCCATAAAAAAAAAAACACTAATATACTTTTAAAGTCATAGATTAACCGATCTGAGCTTACGGACACTGCTGATCGAAAGAGCTTCATTTAATTCTGGGTATGTACTGGCATCCAACATTAGCTGCCACAACAAAGCTGCCAGCTTGCATTAATTTGATACCTGTTTCAAAAACAGACCTCTGATATGTCGCTATTTTGGAGGAACATTCCTAATTTCAGGCTTGACTTACCCCTGCAGAGGATGTCCCTATTTTTGAGGTTTGTCCCTATTTCCAGGCTTGATTTACCTCTTCACATAATTTTCTTCACTCGTTATTTTTGACGCTGTTTAGTACATAGAAACCTACACGGCCAACATACTAGTGACAACAATGATTTAAAGAAAGAAGACACATATCAGTTCATTAAATTCTATAGATTTTACAAAGTCTCTGATAATGTGCTTCTATTTTCTGTTATTTTTGACACTCTCTTGTTTTTTTTAAAGTGTTTCTGTGTAGTCCTCTCTCACCATCCTGCTAGATACCAGTGGCTGCAGGGGATCTGCCACCAGGTTGTGTCCCCCCGCAGCCTGCCTGTCACACCATGAGGTAGCCCACCTGGAAAAGAGCCTAACTGTCCAAGCCTGCATGCTATCCCTGGCCAAGCACACTTCTTTGCAATTTAGCATTCAAAACTGCCCCTCCACCCTTCATGGCTGCGACACCTAACTAACCTACCTACCATTTGCTGGGGAAGGCAAAAACCTGAAAACTCCACTGGGAAAAAACAGGAAATTTCTTCCTGACCCCTATTGTGATCACCCTTATGGGTTAGCAAGCACCTATGTATTCTTATGAATCAGTCAGCACCTACCACTTCTAACCTTATGCTATCTACACCGCATCCTGCTTTACAAGGAAGGTGAGAGGGTGGGTGTTCTTCTCTTTTTATACTGTTGAAAAGAGATCTTGTTTGGCTACCTCTGGCTTTTTAAACTCTTTCCCTATCTACCCATCTACCTTTACACAACACCCTCTCCTTCCTCATCCTAACCTGCTTCTTGCCTCCTGCCACCCACCCCCATATATTTTCCCCATGGCAATATGGCTTTGTCTATGAATCCTTGACATTCTCTCAAAAACCTTGGTTGCCAGCCAAGCTTACTTACTTCGGGTACATAAATGCCAAGTCACTTAACTTTCAGAGGTATATTCTGTGTCACTGAGAATCAGTACACTTTGGAGAATTCTCGCACAAACACATCAATAACAAGAAAAAATGAGGACAACTACTTCTGCACCAAAAGGCAAAGAGAGGGAAAAGCTAATTAAAATCATGAAAATAATTTATTAAAACTAAAATGTTAAGCGCTTTCATCCTATATTCACAGGGACTTCCTCAGAACATAGCACAGTTCACATCAAACGTTACTTTTATATAAAACAATCACATGACTGACCAAGAAAATTATCACCAATTAAGCAATTAAGATTTAAAAAAAATCTAAAAATGCGCCCTTAATGAAAAAAACTTCCTAATAAATCTAGGATTCTAAAAAACAATGAAACACATCAGTTTAAATACATGTCTCAATGTTGTGTCTTTTGGCTTATCCCGGTTAGGGGTCACCACAGCGGAACTCCGGTCCACTAATGTTTTGTAGTGGATTTTTACGTGCCGAGTTACCAGCCCTGATGCACAACCTTCAACAAAGGCATGCCCATTCACGCATGCCTCCACACAGAAGACGTTCTAGCTGAGAATCGAACGGGACAATGTCTTGCTGTGAGGTGACAACGCTACCGCAGCACCAATTCCACAAGTAAATGCATGTTTCAATGTTGTGCCATAAAAACAAAACAGTAATATACTTTTAAAGTCATAGCTTACCGATCTGATCTTAAGGAGACTGCTGATTGAAACAGCTTAATTTAATCCTGGGTATGTACTGGCATCCAACCTTAGCTGCCAGAACAATTCTGGGCTGCAGTGAACAACATCCACCAACCTCGGAAAAACCACCACACCACCACCAAACATAGACGCCACCAATCTTGACATAGCATCCAGCTTCAATAACTACAATAACTTCAAAAACTACCATACCTCCTCCATACTAAAACTCGTAAACAATGCAAAGCCCACCATCTCCCCACCAGCCATCAACAATAAATCAAATACCACCCCCTTCTCACTCAAACCAGTATCAACATCAACCATCCAAAAACTCCTAGCCAAACTCAAACCAAGCACCCTAGCTGTCGACAAACTCCCAGCCAAATTCCTCCAGTTTGCTTCTAGGGCCATAACCTACCCACGCTCAATACTAATAAATAGATCCATCAACGAACACTATGTTCCATCTTTATGGATAACCGCATACATCATCCTCCTTCACAAGGGTGGCCCCTCCACAGGCCTGTCCAACTACTGCCCCACCGGAATCCTTTCACCCCTATCAAAAATCCTAGAAGGATGTATCCATCACCAACTCCTTTGCCATCTACTCTCTAATAACCTACTCTACCAAATTCAACACAGATTTAGACCTGGTCATAGCACATCCACTGCCCTCAATAACTTCTCCAATACCATAAACACATACAGAAACCAAGGCAAACTTGCCTCTGCCTCCTTCCTGGATCTATCGAAAGCATTTGACACAGTCTCCCACAATAAACTACTATCTGCACTCTCCAGACTCAACCTTGATAATGTTACATTACAATGGTTCAGTAGTTACCTAGGCAAACGTTCTCAATCTATCAAATGGCACAACTTTCTACCCCCCCCACTTCCAATCAAATGTGGCGTAACTCAAAGCTACATACTTGGCCCCCTTCTGTTCAATATCTTTACAATCCAATTCCACTTAGCAACCACAAAAGCAAACATTATTCAATATGCAGATGACAGCCCTCATCTGCAGTGCACCCAATATCCATCTGCTACAATCCCAAGCCCAAGAATCCTTCTCAAAAATAGAAATGTGGCTACACAACTCACAGCTAATAATAAACCCCCCAAAAAACACAACTAATGCTATTCAACCAACAAAGACTGTTGACCCCACCTTCTCCATTCTTTCGACCAATAAGGCCCTCATAACTCCTGTCTCTGAGGCCAAACTACTAGGATTTACAATTGACCACCAACTTAAATACAGTAAACACATATCCCTAACTATCTCTAAAGTCCACAAAAAACTAGGCTGCTTCTATCATCGCAATAAATTTCTAACCTCCGAATCCAGAACTGCCATAGCTAGAACTCATCTCCTATCAACCCTACTCTATGCATTTCCAGTATTAACAAATCTAAATAAAACCGACCTTAACAAACTTTCAACATGTTACAACAAAATAGCTAGGTTTGCAACCAACACTAAATCATGATCTCACCACTGCCAATCCTTGCATAAGCTACACTGGTTAGAATTTTCAAACCTGCTTCACTACCACCAACTCAACTTACCCCATTAAATACTGTACCACCCTGACAAAACCCCTGCCCTAACGGGCTTACTAAACTTCCTTAGTACCAATAGAGAACTACAATCCAGTAACAAAGCCCTAGTAGAATTCATTCCATGTAAAAACAGCTCAAGGGGATCTCTATTCCCTTTTGCAAAAATATGGAACACTCTACCCAACACACCTCAGGTTACAAAACCACACTATCACATGCAAAACATTCCTTAAATCCCACCTTTATAAAAACCATCTATGTAACTGTAATGACCCTCCCTGAACCCACCTCTTCCAGCCTATTACCCATAGCCACCACCATATAACACATCTCCACTGTCTTATACTCTACTCCAGGCAGATTCGACACAGTGTAAATATCTAGTATATTTTACTTTATTTCTATGAAGTTGTTTGCATGTATACTCTACTTATGCTCACCTATAATGTTGGATATCTGTTTTTCTCTAAATAACTTGTCAAGGTTTTAAACCACTGTTAAGTTTTTAAACTATTGATATACATTGCTAAACTTTGTTAACTATTTCTTACTAAACTACTCTGTAACTTTGTGGAGCTTTTCTCCACAGGCCTCCACTGAAAAAGGACACCTGGTGTCCAGTCGGACAATCCTGGTAGACAAATGTTAAATAAATAAATAAATCTTCTGATGAAGTGCCTGTGAATATAGGATGAAAGCACTTAACATTTAAGTTTTAATACATTTTCATCATTTTAAACATTTTCTTTTCTTGCTGCCTTTCTGGGTGGAAGTGATTGCCCTTGTTGTTCTTGTTATTGGTATACGCGGTGTCACTCTTATTCTGGTCTGTCTTTCACCAGCTTGCATTAATTTGGTAGCTGTTTCAAAAACAGACCTCTGATCTGTTGCTATTTTGGAGGAACATTCCTAATTTCAAGCTTGACTTACCCCTGCAGAGGAAGTCCCTATTTTTTGAGGTTTGTCCCTATTTTCAGGCTTGATTTACCACTTCACATAATTTTCTTCACTCGTTATTTTTGACGCTGTTTAGTACATAGAAACCTACACGGCCAACATACTAGTAACAGCAATGATTTAAAGAAAGAAGATACATATCTTACAACTCCCTATTTCTGAAGCAAAAAATAAAAAAACCTTGTGTGGTAGAATCGTGCAATACAGTTCATTAAATTCCATAGATTTTACAGAATCTCTTTGATAATGTGCTTCCATTTTCTGCTATTTTTGACACTTTTGTTTTTTAAAAGTGTTTCTGAGTAGTTTCCTACATTCCTACTGGAAGTGGGAATGTTATGAACTATTTGGTATTCAAATTTTAGGTTAATTAGCTATCCAGATGTTAGTTGGATGTTTCTACTTTTCATTGGCCTTTGGTCCTGTTTTTAACGTCTTCAGATGAGGTATGTTCAAAAGTTACTGAATAGAAAATGCTTTCAAATGATTTGCATATAAAAGTGCAGAATAATCTTGTGTTCTTTGGCACATGCAATGCTGCCATCTAGTGTTCACAAGATATAAATTCAAAGAATTACAGCATATGAATGGAACCAGTGCAGTACAACCTGTTCTGTCAGCCATAGCCTAATATTTTAGTGTTCTGTCTGCACAATTCATTTGATCTGAGGAAGTGTAATGTTATGACTATAACAAATACAAAAGTACTTGACTAGGGTATCATACCTTTAACTTTGGAAAAGTTATAATGACATAGTGTTAACATAAAACAGAAGAGTCCAAAGACATGTGATTGATGTGGCCAGCAGACCAAATATAGCTTTGAGTATATCAGCTCACCATGTTTCAAGTACCTTTTATACCAGAATTCCCTAGGCATGTGAATTCTATTCCCCTACCAAATACAGAGTTAAAGTTCCACTATAATACAGTACAGTGGTCGGGAGAGGAGACAGGGTGCTGTATCCACAGATGTCATCCAATAGATAAAATAAAATTACTGAGGTCCCATCTGCCTTTTCAGACCCAAGTTAAAATATTTCATAGTACTCACGCAATAACAATTAAAGGAGTTAAAATGAAAAATGCCAGTATATAATCATAAATTTGTGCAAAAGACTCAATGTTGCACCAGTTTTAAGGTGCCTTCTCCAATCCGGCTGGAACACCATCTCTCTATGTCTTTGGTCTCTTGCCCCTCACAATTCTGTGAGATTATTGACACATGATTAATGATTTTCCTGAAAAGCATGGCATGCTTGTAGTCTTCAGGCATGAATGTTGAAAGAAAAGAAGCACTAATACAGTTTTTGACCTAATGAGTGACGCTATCTTCACAGGTAAGAATTTTGATTTCAAGCATCACTCTGTGCTATTTTCTGTCCTAACAGGCCTTGGTTTGGTAAAGGAATGCCTATAGTGGATGATTACCTACAAAAAGACAATTCAAGTTAAAGTTCGGAGAACCTCTCTAGCCCCCAGCCCATTTGCTCAGGAATTTCTCAGGGTTCTATTCTCAGCAATGATCACTAATCTCCCTAGAGTCAAACCGTATCTGAATATGTCTTCAGACGAGACTTTAAAAGTACAGTTGTGTACACTTACCATAAATGTAAATGTTTGAATCTATTCACTGTTGCAGTCATCACATTTGGGTTATCCCTGCCAGAGTAGCCCTCAGCCATCCCGAATACCAGAGGCTTAGTATTTCTGCGTTGGTTGCTGTCGCTTCAGGACTGGTGTCAGGTCATCAGTAGTATAAAGTAAGGCAGCTGACACCATTACATCAGTTTTTCTTGCCCTAAGCTGTCAGGACCCCCCCCCCCAAGAAGGAGCCAGGTTCTGGTGGAAGAACCCCACCAGTAGAAAGTAAATAACAATATGTCCCTTGTAAGGAAAGAGAAGAAAAAAAGGGGATGGAGGGAGGGAAACCAGGACTTCAACAGTGAATACACTTGAACATCTACATTTATGGTAAGTGTACACAACTGTACTATGTTCTTCAGGTTTCACTGTTGCAGTCATCACATTTGGGTTTATTCCCAAAGCTGAGGAAATAGGTGGAGGCAGTCAAGGAAACTAGGCTAGGATGCCCTGCAAGACTGCAGAGGCAGTCTTGCAGGGCAAGACTGCAGAGGCAAACCCTGCCCTGGATTTTGAGAAGAGAGGCAGGTGGTAATGTTTGGTAAAAGTGTGAACAGATGTCCAGGTGGCAGCCTCCAGGATGTCCCTGGTGGGTACTCCTCTGAGGAAAGCTGCAGAGGTGGAGGCTGCTCTGGTGGAGTGAGTCCTGATGCCCTTGGGGGGAGGCTTTCCATGTTGTTTGTAGCAGAAATGGATGCAGTGTGCTATCCATTTGGAAATGGTTTGTTTGGAGATGGCTTTGCCTTCTACCCCTGTAGCAAAGCTAACCAGCAATTGATCAGACTTTCTGGAGGATTTAGTCCTGTCTAGATAGAATCTGAGCTGTCTGTGCACATCTAGAGAGTGCAGGATCCTTTCCCCCTTGTTCTGGGGATTAGGAAACAAGGTGGGCAAATGAATGCTTTGGTTGAGAGCAACACTGGACACCACCTTGGACATGAAGGATGGGTTAGTCCTGAGGGATAACCTGTCAGCATGGAAGATGATGAAGGCTTCCACAGCTATGAGTGCTTGCAGCTCGGAGGCTCTTCTGGCTGAAGTGATGGCCAGAAGGAAAGCTGTCTTCCAGGAGATAAATTTTAGCTCTGCAGAAGAAGCTGGTTTGAAGGGGGGCAGGGTGAGCTTTTCCAACGCAAAGTTAAGGTCCCAGGCTGGAGTTGGTGCTCTTCTGTGTGGCCTCAAATTGCTTGCTCCTCTTAGGAACTGTTTGATCAAGGGGTGTGAGAAAAGGGGCTGCTCAGTGGGAAAATGAGCAGCAATAGCAGAGGCATGAATTTTAATAGAGGAAAAAGAGAGGCCACCATGTAGTAGGTCAGCTAAGTAATCCAGGATGAGAGGGAGGGATGGCTGTGCCATATTGGCTCCCTGAGCCTGAATCCAGGTGCAGAATCTTTTCCATTTGTCAGCATAAGACTTTCTTATAAGACTTTTTTTTTTTTTGCCTGCAATTGGGGGTGCATGAATTCCCCTTCCCTCTGGGTCAGGAGGTGTGGAATCTGAGGAAGATGCCATGGTGGCAGTGGGGACAGGCTGCCCAGCAAGGGGTACCAGCGCTGGCAAGGCCAGTCTGTAGCTATAAGAATTGTCCTTGGTTTTTCCTCCTTTATTTGAGCAGTACCCTGTGGGTGAGAGCTAGTAGAAGAAAGGCATAGACTGATAGACTGACCCAGGGGAAGGACAGGGCATCCACTTTCTAAGCCATGCAGTGATGCTCCCTGGTGCAGAATTTGCTGAGCTGATGGTTGGTGTGGTAGGCAAAGAGGTCGATATTCGGGGTGTCCCATTTCTGAGTTATTAGGGTGATGGTTCTTCTGTTGAGCTGCAACTTGTGTGGGTCCAGAAGATTTCTGCTTAATTTGTCTGCCAGAGAGTTGATAGAACCTGGTAGGAATTGTGCTAACAGGTGGAGTTGCATGACAGAGACTGTACACCAAAGGGTCATGGCCAGCCTGCAAAGAGGTTAGGAGTGAGTCCCTCCTTGCTTGTTGATATACCACATTACAGTGGTGTTGTCTGTTTTGATCAGGAGAGCCCCTAGGGAGAGAAGGGGCTTGAAAGCTATCAAGACATGCTGGACAGCCATCATCTCTTTTTGGTTGATGTGCCAAGGGATTTGCTGTGGGGTCCATTGGCCCTGTATGCACCTGCCGTCCAGGTGTGTATCCCAGGCATAGTCTGATGCATCTGTGGTGATGGTCTGGGTGGCAGGGAATGGTGAGAAAGGTAGTCCCTTGCTGTGGGAGCATGCTGTTGCTCACCAAAGAAAATCTTTTCTGAGGCAAGGAATTATAGGTATAAGAGTCTCCAGGTCCTGAGAGTGTTGACACCAAAGGCTTTTTTAGGTACCATTGAAGTTTCCTCATATGCAGTCTGGCATATGGAATGAGTAGTATGCAAGATGCCATGAACCCCAGAGCTTGCAGGATTTTCCTTGCAGATAGCTGGGGTATGGTGGATAGTTGAGAGAAGTAGGCTGTCAGGAAAATTTGCTTTTCTGGTGTAAGAAATGCCATTTAAGATGCTGTGTCCAGGCTTGCTCCCAGGAATATAATCCTTTGGGTGGGCACCTGTTTGGATTTCTTTTCATTGATTGCGTACCCTACGGAGGTGAGTAGGGACTTTACAAAGGCCAGGTGCTTGAGCAGCTTTTCCTGGTTAAAAATGGATATTCCTTTGTATGCAAAAGGCAATGGCCACAGCTAGACATTTTGTGAACACTCTGGGAGCAGTAAATAAGCAAAAGGGAAGTGCAGAGAACTGAAAGTGCTGAGATCCTTCCCTGAAACAGAGATATTTCCTGCATGATTCACTGATAGGAATGTGGAGGTAGGCCTCTTTTAGATCTAGGGTGGCTAGCCAAACATCCTTGGAGAGCATGGGTAGCAGCTGCTGGAGGGTGAGAATTTTTTATTTTGGGATCACCAGGAAGGTGTTTAGAATGGATAGATCAAGGACAGGGCACCAGGTACCCTCTTTTCTGGGTACCAGGAAAAAAATCTGGAGTAGAAACCTTGGCCTCTCTGTTCTGCAGGAATGTGCTCTACTGCCCTCATAGAGAGCAGGAAAAGGACTTACTTTTGCGCTTCTGCCCACTGGTTTGGAGGTAGATCTGGGAACCCTTTTGGGGTAGGGAGGGTGTGGTAAGAAAATTTATATGTCTGGGACACTATGTTGAGAACCCAGCGGTCATTGGTAATGGTGGCCCAGGTACTTGCGTGAAAGGAGAGTCTTCCTCCTAGGTGTAAGTGAAGGTGGGCAGAGGGAGGGGATGGGGGAGGTGAGTCATTGTGAGTTCTTACCATAAGGGGGTGGCTTAGAACTCCATGGTTTTGAAGTGGAGGTAGTCCACTGCTTAGATCTCTGCATTCTCTGTGGCTGCTGTCTGGGGTGTCTGGTTCCTCAGGGTCTGGGCCGGACTGGCTTATTTGGAGCAGGAAAGACCAGTGCTTGGTGGGACAATGCTTGCTGAATCTGGGTGGCTGGACCTGTAAGAAACCCTTAACTGTCTGCATAGATTTTGCTTTTTCTTCCATCTTTTTTAAGACTTCTTCTGCCTTAGTGCCAAATAAGTTGTCTTTGTGCAAGGAGGCATCCGACAATTTAGATTTGATATGGTCTGGCAAGGGCTGTTCCTTAAGTCATGCATGCCTTCTAATGACAGATCTGGTGACTGTTGCCCTGCAAGAAGCTTCTAGGGCATCAAAATCACAGTGTAAGGTGTGTTTAGTTACTTGACTTGCAGAATGGATTAACTCTTGTAACTCTTTAGATTCTGCACAAGCAGGAAAGGAAGACATTTTTTGTTTGAGGAGTTCCAGGGTATGTTGCTGAAATTTTAGCATATAGAACTGACAATTTAGTGCCCTGATAGCAAGAGTAGCTGAGGTGTATACTTTTTTACCCCATCTGTCTAGTGCTCGGGAATCCCTACCTGAGGGGGTGGGATTCTTAAGCAGAGGTTGCTTTAATCCCTATAGACTCTTGAGAAATTAACTCAGGGTCAGAAGTAGGATTTTTAAAAAGAAATTTGTGAGTCAGGGACTTTATAGTACCTGACTGGTTTTCTGAGTGCAGGAGGGAGGGTGTCAGGAGTCAAGCTGGATTCCAGGAAAACATCCTCCACAACATCCATGACTGGGGGGATGGCCAATGGTCTGTGCTGTGGAAGATCTAAGAATTCCCTGAGTCTCTTTTTAGACTGAGGGTAGTCCTGACTCTCCCATTGGAAATGCTCCCTTAAGGTATGAAGGGTTTCCCCAAAGGAAAAAGCCTCTGGGGGAGAGGCAGAAGGGATGGAATCCTCTGCATCAGAATCCTCATATGTAGAGAGGGGTTGCATGTCTTCATATTCAGATGCATCAGAGTAATCTGACTCTTGTTTAGACAAAACTACAGGGGGCTGATCTCTTTTCCTTTTGGAGGGAGTAGCTTGGCTTCCCCTGACCAGCATGATAAGGCCTTCCGCCATTTTAAGCATTTGAGACTGAGGCAAGGAAGCAAGTGCCTGAGATTGTGTCATCAGTTTCTTAGGTGTGGTTCATACCCTGGGCCTAAGAAACTTGGTCATTTTCGAAAGAATGGTAGTCGCGAAAGAAGACATTGTTTTGTGTCAAAAATCGGTAGCGCAAAGGACTTCCTCAGAAGCCGGTGCTTGCTCAGCATCTCTGGACCCATCCAAAGTAGAGATGACTGCAGGATCCTTAGCTGAAGAAGAGTTTTGCGGCATACCGGACTCCAAAAGGGTCTTGGTAGCAGCCTGCGAATCCACAGAAGCGGGCATCAGGGGCTGTGAAAGCGCCTCACTGAGGACCGGAGAACTGACAACTAGCTTAACGGAAGTGTCGTCAGTGGGTTCAGGCACCTAGGCAGCGAGACATTTCACTGTGGTACATTTGATTGGGGACACATGGCTGAAGTGACAGTCAGCTGCAGAGAAATATGGCTGTTTGCAAATTCCCTGTGGGCAAAGAGAAGCATATACTGCCATGCTCGCAGCTTTAATAACCAAATGCATGGAGGCAGAAGAAGTAATGTGTATTGTGCTCAGTGTAGAGTACATACGTAATGTAACTACAACATGCAGAAGAGTGCTACAGCATGGAGGAAATCCTGCAGGCTACTGTAGTCACATTTATGCTCCAGTACGCATTTTAGGTAATGTTCCCAGGAAAATGTAAAGGGGGTAATGGTCCACACACACCGATTGTAAAGGTACTGCCCATTGTGCACTGCATTTGTACTGCCACTGACATACCCTCTGGCCAGCCTGCTGCTGATGCCTGCCATATTGCCTGCTGTGTCATGTTCCCTTGGGGACCATGGACATTGTTTTCCTACCTGTAACTTTGGTTCTTGAAGTTGTGGGCATGGCAACACATTCTTCTCTTTGACCACAGGAAATTTGCAAACAGCCATATTTCTCTGCAGCTAACAGTCAAATGTACCACAGGGAAATGTCTCGCTGCCTAGGCACCTGAACCCGTCGTCAGTAGGTTTGGACCTGTGCTGAGTGTCTCTGTCTTTATTATGTATTTTCGGAAGATCTGCTATCAGATGGCTTACCAAAGCCATATCGGAGTTCGAGGACTGTAAGTGAAAATATCTAGCTACAATAAGGGCCTGATGATGGATAGTTCTGGCGTTGAACAAAGCACAGAAGCGACAGTGGGGGACGTCGTGGTCTGGGCCTAAACAAGTGATGCAGTAAGAATCGGTGTGGTATTTGCTTTCCACAGGCAAGACAATTGTTAACTTTTTTTGACATCGGTTAGTGCAAGAAAAAAGGATCCCCAACGAGGTACTTAGCTTTAGAAGACTTCAGTTTCAAATCTGTAGATGAAACTCAGGTAGCGGCCGACTGGCACTCGTGTGAACTGCTTCTGCTTCGGGCTCCATGGCAAGAAAGGCTGATGTAATGGCATTGGCTGCCTTACTTTATACTACTGGCAACCTGATGTCAGTCCTGAAGTGACAGCAACTGACGCAGAAATACTAAACCTCTGGTATTCTGGTCAGCCGAGGGCTACCCTGGCAGGGATAACCCAGATCTGATGACTGCAACAGTAAAATATGAAGAGCATCTAAGGTTCCTCTCTGCCTGAGTTGGTGGTAGATCAGGTGGATGTAAAAGATCCCATGACACTTAGCAAAAAGAATAGGGGAAGTACCCTGGATCCCATGTCAAATTTCCTATACTCAGTATGATTACCATCTTGGGTGTCCTCTGAAAAGATGACACTGGTTAGTTGGACTAACTTGGTTAACAGAGGGTAAAATAAAATAAAAATAAATTTGTAAAAAGTCCTTCTATATGCAGATGACTTAGTCATGTGACTCATTTTGTCATCAGAAGCCCATATCAAGACAGCACAAACCACAGTAAGCACCACTAAAACCAAGTTCATGGAATTTAACAAGAAAACAATTGTACTTTGTGAGGAACAAAGTAGTTAGCTTTGCCTTCCTGAAATCAGGAAAAAAAAAACACAAGCTGCAGACAAGCCCAGTTGAAACCATCATAGTCAAGCATGTATTACTTATTTTAAAAATCAAGACTTCTTTATTGAAAATAAAATGCACTATACAATAATGGATCATTGTTATTCAAAAACATGCACACTGATTGGACATCCCAACCAGCATGTCCATTGTAAATTGAGCATATAACAAAAGAAAAAAGTCCATCTGCTGAAGTACCATGAGTGATATGACTTTTCTATCAGCATATGCTGACAGGACAGCAAAATATGAGAAAAATCAGGTACTTTCTGCAAAAATAAATAATAAGAAATGTACCTGATTTCCTTTCTATTTAGGCTGTCCTTTGTAATTCTCAGTCAAAAAAAAAAGATTCTCTTTTCTGTTGCTTTCTCTGCACTGCACTGATGTATTGTGCAAACGTGGAAATGTAAGTTCCATATGCATGCACATTACATCAGAAAAGGCAGAAGGACATGGAAGATCATTACAGTACCATTATACAGACATTATTTAAGAAATGTAAGCAATTCCTTTCTTAAATAATGGCATTCTTCTTTATGATCAAGCCACACTAACCGTGGGTAAATCCAGCATTACCCACACCCATTTGTGGGTCATTGCTTAATTAAACTGCTGAGCACTTTTGCTCTTAACTGTTTTTTCATATGATATAACTCCGTGCATTCCATGCAGTATTTATATTCTTTTACACTTAATTCATCACAATTTCACTCGAGTTGGATTCATAGATTTAAGTCATAGGCTGTTTGTACAAACTGTCATGGGATAAGTAAAATCATTCATGCATGTTCTTCATGGCTATTTAGACAAGCTGTCGTGGGATAGGTAAAATCATTAATATCTGTTCTTCATGACTGTTTAGGCAAGCTGTCATGGGATAGGTCAAATCCTTTGTCCCTTTTCTGCATGACTAGTCCTAGTGGCAGTTAATAGGTTGCAGCTTACATGTTGCATTCCTTACCTATGTGACTAGTGATTAGTCAATACAAATGCGAGTGATAAAACAGTACACACATATAAGCACATTATCACCTGAGTATTGTAAGATAACAATATTTTTCTACTTTTAGATGCAGTAAAGACATTCTTGCCAACTGTCTAGATTTTGAAAGAATGTCCAGATTTTTGCCTTATATTTTCAGTCTGTTCCTCATAAAATTTATTTTTTGGCAAATCACATGATTACAGTCACTAAATAATGACATACATTTGAGTTTCAGATTTCATAACCATCAGAGAATGAATGCTAATACAAGTTTTGTTATTCTAGCAACTTTCTAAGTTTATATACACAATTCTTAATCTCTGTCCCTATTTTTGGGCCTTTGTCTTTCCATGATTTTAGGCATTGTCCAGATTTCTTGTGCTAAGAAGTTGAGAGGTATGAGTAAGGATGAATGACCAGACATAAAGAGCTAATGAGGGTGTGTATCCATAATCAGGCTGGTTACTCAGTGCAATCCAGAAGGTCTCTTAAACAGAAAAGTGTCACAAGGCTCACCCAAGGTATCTTTGTAGTGATATTAAGAATGTTAACGTTCCAAATAAAAATGCAACTTTAATAACTCATAAAATGGCAGCATAGCGTAAAGGCAGTTAATAGTGTCATTTCTCATCTCCAACAGTATAACTGACACACCAGACTCAATACATCGTGGGATAGGCACGTCTTAAAGACACAGAGCTATATCACATTTCTACACATACACATGTAAAAAGCTTTACAAGCACATTACCATTACTTATTCCCCCAAAACAGAGAGAGAAAAACTACATAAAAAGTTAGCATACACAGGTAAATTTTGTTTAATGTACATTTTAATATTCTTAAATGCTAATGAATTGCAGAAATACAATTTAAAACTCTTTTCATGCTTTAGACAGATTTACTTTATAATAATGCTTGAGTTAGTCAAGCAATTCACAACAGTAGTGCAATTATATTCATATGTAAGAAAAATAAATCAATCCCATTTCTGCATGTTGAATAGGATTACCCTCTTAGAAACATTGTGCTATAGTGCCAATCTGATTTCACAACCACTTGGAGTCGTTCTCACTGGATTGGATGTATCATGGGCATTTATTAAGAGGGCGTGTGTTAGGAAGTTTCTAAGCTTTCGCAGTATCAGAAACTGTCACGTTTGAATTAATAATATTCAGAACTGAAGAGTCTGTGCATCCTGACAACACACATCATAGCAACGATTTTCACCTTTGTTCTGCCCTATCTTCTGCCACTTCCTAAGCAGCTTTTGCACTATTATCTGCTAACTCTTTTAAGTTTATCATATAGCTGTTGGTGCTAAAGCTTTGCTGAGTTTTAAGTCATACACTTTTCAGCAGCCCTTTGTATAATCCTTAATAAAATACAGTGCCACATCAAAGCAGAACATTAATCTGTTTGTTTTTGGTTTTTACTGCAGGATGAAAACCAACATGAGAAAACTGGGAAAGGAAATTTCTGATCAATATGCATTGTCTTCTCTGATGCAATTTATTCCAATCAGGTTGATGTGCCTTCTGTGCAGAGTCTGCATGTCCTCCCTGTGGTCGCATGGGTTTCCTCCGGGTGCTCCAGTTTCCTCCCATATCCCAAAGACATGCTGCAGGTGGATTGGAAACTTTAAATTGCCCCTAGGTGTGAGTACGTACATGTGTGTGCCTTCTGTAGAAGGTTGGGTGCTGGGCTGGTGACTCGACACCGTAAAACTCCACTGCCAATCATTCTGTGGACTGTTGTTCTGCTGTGGTGGCCCCTAACAGGAAAAGCCAAATAGAGAAGAAGAAGGTCTTTAAGCTTTCCTGGTTATTGCTTCTTTTAGCTTATCTTTAAAAGAGATAAAAGTAATGGGTATATGTGTGCATCTAGTTTTCACGAAATATTAATTTGTTGAAGGTAGGCTGGCTCCACGGAATCCTGACTGTGACCCAGGGTTTGATTAGCAGCACTGGTACTGCAGGAGCCAGGTAGGAAGGCAGAAGGATGAAGGGTTGTGGCTTGTTCACCTTTTAGCAGCCTAGGCACTGGAGGAACAAAGCAGGGACGGGGCGGCCTGCTGACCTCTCTCCTAGGAGGTGGGGAGAGTTTCACACATGTATAGGCATGATAATTTATTGTGGGCTCCCTGGTGGAGACTGAGGAACAATCACTTGTGCTTCCTGCGAAGGGGCAGGAATGCTTGGAAGGAACACCCCTAGCACCCCTTGTAGATGGGAGGGAATGGCTTTGTGGCATGTGCATGACCCTCTCTAGAGTTTTACTGAGTGTGTGTTTGTGTATGGGGTGGGTGGGACAGGGGTGGGAGATAATGTGAAAACAGAAAATAAAAAAGAATCTGAACCACCCCAAGATGCCTAAATGATGGCCTTTTCTGGTCGACCCTCACACTGTGACGATTGACAAGCAGCACAGGGAAAAAATGTCAATATTAGTGAAAGTAACAGCATGCTCTGGTTTCAAGCAGTAACTAAGAAATGTTGCCATTACTCAGGAAATTCAGCTGGCAATATCTCTCCATCCCTACCAAAGAGACAGAGTGAAAACAGACCTTCAGTATAAAGTCACAACCTCTGACTTTAGTAAGCCATTCAGCTGAAATAATTCATTTTTCATGTCTTCACTGTTGATAGACATACACCATACAAAATATTTGCTTTGCGCATTGTGAAAGTTAATATAATACCTGAGTTACTAAGGAATGCACCCCGCGTCTTTCCCATATCCTTTATTCACTGAGAGGATGATGTTCAGTCTGGTGACATGCAGGCAACTGTCCCAGCCAGTCATATGATACTATTGTTTCTCTCTCTCCCTCTGTCTCTCTCTGTAAGTTTGTTTTTGCTTTTTCATCTCTGTACTCTCATGAAGCAATGTCTGAATCATGCAGTGACCCCCATCTGTAGATGACAAACCCTGCATTACCTCTTTTGTGTTAAAAAAGACAATGGCAGAGCAATGTACCAACTTTTCATCTGCCATGGAGACTAATAAAATCCACTTATCTCTTGACTGTTTTCAAGACTCTCATTTTTGAGGCAAGTGGTTTTGCTGCAAAACATTATATTATATTAAAGTCAACAGCCCCTTATAATAAAAACAATCATAACATATGATACTGCAGAGGGGAGATCCCACAGATCTATTTCCTTTGGATGAAAATAAGCTTGTACAGAGTTTAACAAATCATACCACACACGTGCTTGGAAGAAATGGCAAAAGCCATGTATTTATTATGCCAATCAGATCAAATTATGTATCAAATAATGCCAGATAAGAAGTCGGTGCCAATCAGACCAAATCAAGGCCTACCAAGAATAAATATTCAGATGTGTGCAAATGGCAAAGCTTAGAAGAAAATCAAATCAACCAGGCCATAAAACACCATTGCAGTCCCTATAACTGCTCAACCAACACCAATGGCTGAAGGGATCTGCAACAAAACATCAACAGTCCCCTTCCACCATCCACCCAGATATCAGTGGCTGCAGGGGATCTGCCACCGGGTTGTGGCCCCCCCCAGCTGGCCTGTTACACCATGAGGTGGCCCACCTGGAGAAGAGCCAAGATGTCCGAGCCTGCATGCCATCCCTGGCCAAGCAAACTTCTTTGCAATTTAGCATTCCAAGACTGCCCCTCCACTCTTCATGGCTGTGACACCTAATTAACCTACCTACCACTTGCTGGGGAAGGCAAAAACCTGAAAACTCCACTGGGAAAAAAAACAGGAAATTTCTTCCTGACCCCTATTGTGATCACCCTTATGGGTTACCAAGCACCTACCTATTCTTATGAATCAGTCAGCACCTACCACTTCTAACCTTATGCTATCTACACCACATCCTGCTTTACAAGGAAGGTGAGAGGGCGGGTGTTCTTCTCCTTCTCTACAGTCGAAAAGAGATCTTGCTTGGCTACGTGTGGCTTTTTAAACTCTTCCTCTATCTACCTTTACACAACACCCTTTCCTTCCTCATCCTAACCTACTTCTTGCCTCCTGCCACCCCCCCACCGTATGCTATTTTCCCCATGGCAATATGGCTTTGTCTATGATTCCTTGACACGCTGTCAAAAACCTTATTTGCCAACCAAGCTTACTTACTTTGAGTACATAAATGCCAAGTCACTTAACTTTCAAAGGTATATTCTGTGTCACTGTAAGTACACTTTGGAGAATCCTCGCACAAAAACATCAATAATAAGAAAAAATGAGGACAACCACTTCCACACCAAACGGCAGACAGAGGGAAAAGCCAATGTTTAAAATCGTGAAAATAATTTATTAAAACTAAAATGTTAAGCTCTTTCATCCTATATTCACAGGGACTTCATCAGAACTTAGCACAGTTCACATCAAACGTTACTTTTATATAAAAGTATCACATGACTGACCAAGAAAATTATCACCAATTAAGCAATTAAGATTAAAAAAAAAATCTAAAAATGCACCCTTAATGAAAAAAACTTCCTAATAAATCTAGGATTCTGAAAAACATTGAAACACATCAGTTTAAATACATGCCTCAATGGTGTGCCATAAAAACAAAACAGTAATATACTTTTAAAGTTATAGCTTAGCCAATCTGATCTTAAGGACACTGCTGATTGAAACAGCTTAATTTAATCCTGGGTATGTACCGGCATCCAAAGTTAGCTGCCACAACAATTCTGAGATGCAGTGAACAACATTCACCAACCTGGGAAAACCACCACACCACTACCAAACACAGAAGGCACCAATCTTGACATAGCATCCAGCTTCAATAACTACAATAACTTCAATAACTACTATACCTCCTCCATACTAAAACTCATAAACAATACAAACCCCACCATCTCCCCACCAGCCATCAACAACAAATCAAATACCACCCCCTTCTCACTCAAACCAGTATTAACATCAAACATCCAAAAACTCATAACCAAACTCAAACCAACCACCTTAGCTGTCGACAATCTCCCAGCCAAATTCCTCCAGTTTGCATCTAGGGCCATAGCCTACCCAGGCTCAATACTAATAAATAGATCCATAAATGAACACTATGTTCCATCCTTATGGAAAACCTCATACATCATCCCCCTTCACAAGGGTGGCCCCTCCACCGACCTATCCAACTACTGCCCCATCGCAATCTTTTCACCCCTATCAAAAATCCTAGTAGGATGTATCCATCACCGACTCCTCTCCCATCTACTCTCTAATAACCTACTCTACCAAATTCAACACAGATTTAGACCTGGTCATAGCACGTCCACTGCCCTGATTAACTTCACCAATACCATAAACATATACAGAAACCAAGGCAAACTTGTCTCTGCCACTTTCCTGGACCTATCGAAAGCATTTGACACAGTCTCCCACAATAAACTACTATCTGCTCTCTCTAGACTCAACCTTGATAATGTTACATTACAATGGTTCAGTAGCTACCTAGGCAAACGTTCTCAGTCTATCAAATGGCACACCCCCCCCACTCCCAATCAAATGTGGCATACCTCAAAGCTACATACTTGGCCCCCTTCTATTCAATGTCTTTACAAGCCAATTCCACTTAGCAACCACAAAAGCCAACATTATTCAATTTGCAGATGACAGCCCTCATCTGCAGTGCACCCAATATCCATCTGCTACAATCCCAAGCCCAAGAATCCTTCTCAGAAATAGAAATGTGGCTACACAACTCACAGCTAATACTAAACTCCAAAAAAACACAACTAATGCTATTCAACCCAACAAAGACTGTTGACCCCACCTTCTCCATTCTTTTGACCAATAAGGCCCTCATAACTCCTGTCTCTGAGGCCAAACTACTAGGATTTACAATTGACCACCAACTTAAATACAGTAAGTAAATATCCCTAAGTCAATACAAATGTGAGTGATAAAACAGTACACACATATAAGCACATTATCACCTGAGTATTGTAAGATAACAATATTTTTCTACTTTTAGATGCAGTAAAGACATTCTTGCCAACTGTCTAGATTTTGAAAGAATGTCCAGATTTTTGCCTTATATTTTCAGTCTGTTCCTCATAAAATTTATTTTTTGGCAAATCACTGATGATTACAGTCACTAAATAATGACATACATTTGAGTTTCAGATTTCATAACCATCAGAAAATGAATGCTAATACAAGTTTTGTTATTCTAGCAACTTTCTAAGTTTATATACACAATTCTTAATCTCTGTCCCTATTTTTGGGCCTTTGTCTCTCCATGATTTTAGGCATTGTCCAGATTTCTTGTGCTAAGAGTTTGAGAGGTATGAGTAAGGATGAATGACCAGACATAAAGAGCTAATGAGGGTGTGTATCCATAATCAGGCTGGTTACTCAGTGCAATCCAGAAGGTCTCTTAAACAGAAACGTGTCACAAGGCTCACCCAAGGTATCTTTGTAGTGATATTAATAATGTTAACGTTCCAAATAAAACTGCAACTTTAATAACTCATAAAATGGCAGCATAGCGTAAAGGCAGTTAATAGTGTAATTTCTCATCTCCAACTATAACTGACACACCAGACTCAATACATCGTGGAATAGGCACGTCTTAAAGACACAGAGCTATATCACATTTCTACACATACGCATGTAAAAAGCTTTACAAGCACATTACCATTACTTATTCCCCCAAAACAGAGAGAAAAACTCTTTTTACAAAGTTAACGTACACAGCTAAGTTTTGCTTTATGTACATTTTAACATTCTTAAATGCTAATGAATTGCAGGAATGCACTTTAAAACTCTTTTCATGCTTTTGACAGATTTACTTTATAATAACGTTTGAGTTAGTCAAGCAATTCACAACAGTAGTGCAATTATATTCATATGCAAGAAAAATAAATCAATCCCATATCTGCATGTTGAATAAGATTACCCTCTTAGAAACATTGTGCTATAGTGCCAATCTGATTTCACAACCACTTGGAATCGTTCTCACTGGATTGGATGTTTCATGGGCATTTATTAAGGGGGGGTGTGTTAGGAAGTTTCTAAGCTTTTGTAGTATCAGAAACTGTCACGTTTGAATTAATAATATTCAGAATTGAAGAGTCTGTGCATCCTGACAACACACATCATAGCAACGATTTCCACCTTTGTCCTGCCCCATCTCCTGCCACTTTCTAAGCAGCTTTTGCACTATTAACAGCAAAATATGCAAAAAATCAGGTACTTTCTGCAAAAATAAATAATCAGAAATATACCTGATTTTCCTTGTATTAAGGCTGTCCTTCGTAAATCTTAGTCAAAGAAAAAACAGCAATGCAGATTCTCTTTTCTGTTGCTTTCTCTGCACTGTACCGATGTATTGTGCAAACGTGGAAATGTAAGTTCCATATGCATGCACAGTACATCAGAAAAGGCAGAACGACATGGAAGATCACTACAGCACCATTAGACAAAGATTTTATTTAAGAAAGGTAAGCAATTCCTTTCTTAAATAATGTCATTCTTCTTTGTGATCAAGCCACACTAACTGTGGGTAAATCCAGCATTACCCACACCCATTTGTGGGTCATTGATTAAACTGCTGAGCACTTTTGCTCTTAACTGTTTTATCATAGGATATAACTCCAGTATACATTCCATGCAGTATTTATATGCTTTTGCACTCAGTTCATCACCAATTCACTTGAGTTGGATTCATAGATTTAAGTCATAGGCTGATTGGACAAGCTGTCACAGGATAGGTCAAATCCTTCATACCTGTTCTACATGATTGTTTGGACAAGCTGTCATGGGATAGGTCAAATCCTTTGTCCTTTTTCTGCATGACTAGTCCTAGTGGCAGTTAATAAGTTGCAGCTTACATGTTGCATTCCTTTCCTATGTGACTAGTGATTAGTCAATACAAATGCGAGTGATAAAACAATACACACATATAAGCACGTTATCACGTGTATTGTGAGATAACAATATTTTTCTACTTTTAGATGCAGTAATGACATACCTGTCAACTGTCCAGATTTTCAAAGAATGTCCAGATTTTTGCCTTATATTTTTGGCCGGTTCCTCATAAAAATTGTTATTTTTTGACAAATCACTGAGGATTACAATCGTGATCCACGGTGGTGCAGCGGTAGCATTGTTGCCTCACAGCAAGAGGCTCTCCCATTCGATTCTCGGCTGGAGTGCGGGGAGTGCCTTCTGTGTGGAGTCTGCATGTCCTCCCCATGGTTGGGTGGGCGTTCGAAAGACATGTGTAAATGGGCGTGCCTTCATTGAAGGTTGGACGTCGAACTGGCACCTCGGCATTGGTGAAAATCTACTGCCAATCATTATCGGACCGTAATTCCGCTGTGGTGACCCCTAATCAGGAAAAGCAGAAAGACAAACAACAAAAACCGAGGATTACTATCACTAAATAATGACACACATTTGAGTTTTAGATTTCATAGCCATCAGAAAATGAGTGTTAATACTAATACAAGTTCTGTTATTTTAGCAACTTTCACAGTTTATATACACAATTCTTAATCTCTGCCCTTATTTTTGGGCCTTTGTCCCTCTATGATTTTAGGTATTTTCCAGATTTCTTTTGCTAAGAGGTTGAGAGGTATGAGTAACGATGAATGACCAGACATAAAGAGCTAATGAGGGTGTGTATCCATAATCAGGCTGGTTACTCAGTGCAATCCAGAAGGTCTCTTAAACAGAAAAGTGTCACAAGGCTCACCCAAGGTATCTTTCTAGTGGGTCTGTGTTAAATGAATGAACACTTAAAATGTTGAGTCCAACATGCTTGAACACTTTTAAGTGAATGTTTATTTAAGCGACAGCCCAGAATGTCGGAAAACGGAGTTCCAAAATATTTCGGTTGGCCAGCACTGACATATGTGACGTATTAAGTCATGTCAGCTACTGCTAATGGCGCCGTACGGTGCAGAAATGGAGACTTTCCCTTTTATGCACTGAAGTGTGGTCTTGGAGATGGTATATATAAGTAAGGGGGTGTGCATGGGGGCTTGCCCCCCTGCTTGCAACGTTCCGGTATGTTTTCCTAATGTTGTTTTTGTTATGATGTATTGGAAGTTGCTGTTAGTAGGTTTAGTGTTATGTATTACTTGGGAGGGGTAGGTGGCCAAACATAACATTTCAGTATTGTGTTTTCCGACATTCTGGGCCTTCAGTTAAATAAACATTCGCTTAAAAGTGTCCGAGTATTTTGTACTCGACATTTTAAGCGTTCATTTATTTAACATAGACTCTTTCTAGTGATATTAAGAATGTTAACGTTCCAAATAAAACTGCAACTTTGATAACTCATAAAATGGCAGCACAGCGTAAAGGCAATTAATAGTATCATTTCTCATCTCCAACAGTATAACTGACACACCAGACTCAATACATCATGGGATAGGCACATCTTAAAGACACAGAGCTATATCACATTTCTACGCTTGTACACATACACATGTAAAAAGCTTTACAAGCATTTTACCAGTACTTATTCCCCCAAAAGAGAGAAAGAAAAACTCTATACAAAGTTAGCATACACAGGTAAGTTTTGTTTGATGTACATTTCAACATTCTTAAATGCTAATGAATTGCAGAAATGCATTTTCAAACTCTTTTCATGCTTTTGACATATTTACTTTATAATAATGTTTGAGTTAGTCAAGCAATTCACAACAGTAGTGCAATTATATTCATATGCAAGAAAAATAAATCAATCCCATATCTGCATGTTGAATAAGATTACCTTCTTAGAAACATTGTGCTATAGTGCCAATCTGATTTCACAACCACTTGGAGTCGTTCTCACTGGATTGGATGTTTCATGGGCATTTATTAAGAGGGGGTGTGTTAGGAAGTTTCTAAGCTTTCGCAGTATCAGAAACTGTCACGTTTGAATTAATAATATTCAGAACTGAAGAGCCTGTGCATCCTCACAATACACATCACAGTAAGGATTTCCACCTTTGTCTCAGATAGTGGGTTGCCCTGGAGCCTTTGAAGAAACTAGAGCACTGTGACTGGTTAAGGAGATCACTATACTTGCCTCAAATGCCCAGGCATGGTCTTCAAGAATGCCCTGGCTATGTCTCTGATGCATCTTACAGTGAAATCATGTCTGGTTTACACAAGGTAGGACATTGGTTCATTATTGTTTTGCACTGCTATACCAGCTGTCTCACACTTTCACTCTCCCCCAAGCTTACGGCACACAAGATGACCTGGCTGAAGGGCAGTATGGGCAGAATCTGTTTGTCATAAAAATAATGACAGGTTTTTGCATTTTGGTTATTCTTTATAACCGATTCATTTGGAATACTTTTGTTTCAGGTGAGTTCTTATTTGTCTTTCAAGCATTAAATGTGAAGGGTTTACTCTGGCAGCACTGTGTAATGTAGCACAGTAATTCATCATAGCTCTGTGAAGATCAGATTGTCAAAGAATCTTTTTAGCAGTTTGTTCTATCAGCAATCAGCAGCTCCATTGGACTGTGGGTAGTGAAGACTTTATGTAGTATGTATGAAGTCATAGTCCTCAGTGAGATGCTTGAATGCATTAGGTATGAACTACATGCCATCATGTGTAACCAGTTATATAAGGGTGCTATATCTGTTGCACCTAGTCTTAAATGTGGCACTGATTTGTTGTACATTGAGATTAGTAATGTTCTACAAGGTAGCTCGTACCTTCAAATTCACATAAGCAGTTATTTTCTATCAAGAATCTTGTGGTAAAGGAGTTGGTAGCAATGGTTCTTTTCTTTGCTATGGCTTGTGTATGATACAAAACTGGTATGTTGACACAAGCTTTGTAATGCCCGTGTTGATGATGCGCCACCATACACACACATCTTGGCTCTTTCAAGACACTTAGTGAGGCTTTGGTACCCTTTGTGTATTTGGTTTAGCACTTTTGCATACATGAAGAGGTACAACAGTTCTTTCTTGACACAGTAGCAAACCATCATGTTCTGACAATTGTGCTCTGATTATGTAGTATTTGTATGTTAGATGCTTTGTCTGAGTCCAACAATTATTCTATCCATTCCATACATCTTTTTTAACTCACTGTCTTGCTTACTAGTTTGTTTTAGCATTTCCAGCCATTTTATAGTTACCACTTTACTAGAAAGGGTCACCCAGACTCTGCTACAGTTTGCCGTGAGGGAAAGGTTAGTTTGCTTTTTATTTGTTATATTTTGTATTACTTATTGCCTTTTTCTATTTTGTATACTGTGATTTGTTTTCTTTACACTGTGTTTTACTTATATCCTGCTTTTAACTGCATATTAAAACTTGAAAAGAGAAAACAGCTTTGTCTCTTGTGAGTCAGACAGAAAGTTTTCCCACCCCCATCTGGTTACTGTAGTGTTCTTAAACACCACTGTCTTTCTAGTTAATTTGACCATATATCTCATTTCCTCTCTGCTTTTACTGGCTGGTGTGAGTAAGCACAAAATTATCATTTTGTGAAATCACTCCCCTTCTACTATTTAAATTTATTGGCCAACCCACTGTATTCCATAGTACCAGAATGCAAAAGTGACCACTTCCTCTCAATGTATCTTGCTGTTTTAAAAATAGTGACTCTCCACTAAAACTTAACTTTTTAGACAGGTAAAACTTGTTGCCTACTTTCACATCTAACTTCTCTAGTGCACACTGCAGTGTTTAGGATAAACCATTTTTCCATCTTACCTTTAAGCATCTATTGCAAGACCACCAGTTATTGCAGAGCCCACATTCTGCCTCTCAGTAGTCATCTTGGGATTAGTGCTTCTGTTTTCTCCTGGTGAGAGTAGGGTTACCACCTGTCCCGCTTTGCGAGGGACAGTCCCTCTTTGGGCAGTTGTGTCCTGCTAAAAAAATGTAAAAATGGGAAATGCCCTGAGATTTTAGAACAAAATTATTTCCTATATTTTATGTAATAGTTGCATAAAACAGCTATTCTGTATCTGAAACACCTAAATGTTACAAGAAACAGAATAATCAACTAAAATGCTACAAGAATAACCTTTTATTTAGGCAAAAAAGTGAAGTTCTGTCCTTTGTACTGGCCGTGGGTATGTTTTGGCCTGCAAAATCTGATGTTTCTACCAAAAATGTCCCACTTTGGGCATTTGAAAAGGTGGCAACCCTAGGTGAGAGAAGGAGTGCAGTTGCATTATTTCCTGGAGACTGCTGATCACCAGAAAGTTTAATAACTGCTTTATAGGTAACAGCTTGGAATCTGTGCTTATATTCTGATCCTGGTGAGAGTAGGAGCGGAGTGCATTGATTCCTGACGCTTTCTGATTGGAGAGTGAGTGTTTGTGCTTAACGTACTTGATTTGTCTGGTTGCTATTCGAGGCATATACCAGAAAAAGGCTACAAGCTTACAGACCCTTACATCATCTGGGGCAAGACTGTGGATCACCAAACAGGCTGTGGCCTGCTTCTCTTCTTGGGATTGGTGCTAACATTTTGCTTCTGGTGAGAGAAGAAGCAAAGGAGTATTGTATCCCAACAGAGTGAAGCTGTGCTGAGACCAGCATTAGTAGTAGCCAGGCAGTAGCCATTCATGTAACTCCCCTCTTTTCATCATTTCTGACAAGCTAATTCTTTATTTTTCAGTAAGTGCTGCTTGATTTCTTTCTAACTTCAGAATATCTGCCTAAATACTTCATCCTTAAATTTTCAGGGTCTACGCATTAGTTTCCCCTCAAGTGTTTGGCAGTGCTTTGTACAGACTCAGACACCTTGAGTGACATTTTTCCTTTAAAAGGAATATACAAGGAAAGAGCTCCAGTACTTGGTAATAATAACCATCCCTCCTGGCATGTCTAAAGGTCAGTTCCCTGTGCTTTCTCCTATTAACCTGGTGAACTTGGGCATTCTGAGGCAGTGTAGCAACTGCCTCATGTACACAGACAAACCTCTCCTCTTACTTCCCAACACTCAGACTTGTGAAAGATGCACTTATTTATCCAAATTGAAAGCCATGCAGTCTCAAGCCAAGACCAAGAGGAGAGGGTCAACACCTGCACCACACCACATGTAACACATAGCCCTCCAGAACACCCATCATTACAGCTCTCACATAAAAACACAAACCACACACCCACCTTTGGGGAGTCTCTCAATAGAAATATACCCAAACAGCAGAGACCACCAAGGCAGAAATACACTTGACCACCGCAACACAGCACATATCACAAGACACATAGCTCACCTACACAGTGTGCCCCTCAACCTAAGCCCCTAAGGCAAAACAGCTTGCCCAATACACTAATCATAGGTGACTTGATAGTGAGGCACACTGATGTCCCACTCACTAGGTTGAATAAGGAGAAGGTAACAGTCAGCTGTCTATCAGGTGCCAGAATCCGACACATAACACACACACTCAGGTTACTCCACAATTACAAGTATGACTCTGTCACTGTCTGTGTGGGAGTGAAAGACCTGAGACACACCTCCCTGGACTACATGAAAAGAGACATGGAGGAGCTCTCGGATTATGTGGCCCAGGCAGGTATGACCCTAGCCCTGAGCAGCATCCTACCCTCACCCAGAATGATACTGCAGTACAAGCAGAAAATGATTGACTTCAACAATTGGCTGTTTTTGGTGTCATTCTAAGGGGATCCAGTATCTGTCTGCTTGGGATGACATGACTGACAGACCTCGATGCTTTGCCAGAGATGGCCTGCATCTGTCACCCTTGGGTTTCTGGATACTGGCTAAGGCTCTTACCATCCCTATAGTGCCTTTTTTAGGCAATGTTCCAAAGACCAAATTAACACCATAACAGCTATAAATAAATGCAATCTGAGGGTCATGCTGCTCAATGCTAGAAGTCTAAATCTCAAGATGCAGTTTCTCGAAGCACTCCTCAAAATGGAGAACATCGACATTTGTGCTCTAATGGAGACCTGGTTTAAAGCAGCAGAAAGCACTCCAGGACTACCAGGCTTTAACTCATTCCACACCTTTCGGCCCCAAAACATGAACCAAAGCTCCAAAGGTGGTGGTGTCTCCATATTCATAAAGGATATATACACCTCCAGACTAGCAACCCAGTATAACGCATCAAAGATACTTCAGGTACAACTAACATTGGGTAAGACAGCGATTCAGGTCGTAGCCTGCTATAGGTCCCCAACCATGTCCCAAGACTCTCAGTCCACATTCCTAAGCACCCTGAAAACTATTAGGATCCAATCCAACACTCTCATACTAGGTGACTTCAACTACCCCTCCATCAAGAGGGAAAACTACTCATGCACTAACACACTGGCCCAACGCTTCCTGGAATTCATCAGTTCCAGTGCCCTGGACCGGGTCATCCTTACCCCACTAGAGGAAGCAGCATCCTTAACCTAGTTATTACTAACATGGGCAACCGTTCCTCTACACCAATAGTCAATTCCTCCCTGGTTAGATCCGATCACAAACCAATCACCATTGAAATCCACATCTCACCCACACCTCCCGCAAAGGTAACCACTATGAAAAACTTCTCCAAAACTGTCTTTGGGTTCCTAAAAACAGAGGTGGCTAACTTCATGGCACCCATGTCAATGGAAAATAGATGCATGACTGTCAAATCATACACCAATGCACTGTACAAACACGTACATAAATGCATGTTACTAGCCGTACCCAACAGAACCAAGACTGTCTCCTCCAAAAAAAGGAAGTCAATCTGGTGGTCCCCTGCCATTAATAAACTCTACAACAGAAGGAAGAAACTGTTGCAGAAAAGGGTGAAGTCCTAAGACTTTTGTTGAAACCATGGCCAAAAGCTTAGTGCCAAAAAATGCGCCATCATCCCCTTTGGGGAAAACTCAGTTCCCATTAATTACCACATCAATGGGAGCCCACTGAACACTGAAGGCGTTATTAGAGATCTGGGGACACTCTCCTTCGACCACCACAGTGCCACTGTGGTCAGAAAGTCCTTCTGTGTGGCACATCTCATTACCAAGGGTTTTGCATCCAGGAAGAAAGAGGTCATCATCTCTCTCTACTCTTCCCTTAATAGGCAAATCATTGAGTATAATGCCTCATTTGGCATGTACCTGACTAGACGCATGCAACAGGTGGAAAGGCCACAAAAGTACTTCACAAAGAGGATTGTAGGCCTTAAACACATGTCCTACATGGACAGACTCAAAAAACCCCAGCTGTTCTCTGTCTCATATCGTCTACTAAGAGGCGATCACTGCTTGACTTACATGTCTGACTCAGCTCTGTTAGAAATGCTACATCTAAAGAAATCCCAATCCCTCCACACCACATGGTCCAGAGACCTCAACCTCATTAACACAATCAATAGAACATGCTGGAGGGACAGGTTCATAACCCAGAGACTGCCCATGCTCTGGAATAGACTTCCTATACATGTCAAGCAGAGTACCTCACTGACCCTCTAAAAGAGAAATCTTGATGAGTGGATGGGAAATAGAAAGTTCACCCCAGGGATCACTCCAGTGGCTCTACTTGATAGAGGCACTGGGAACTAACGTTGGATGGCATGATGCCAGGGGACTTCTATGGGCTAGGCTTGTAAAGGCTCCAGGGCCATTAGCCTAGTACACACCTAAGAACCAGTTGATTTACCATAATGCTCAGAGCATAGGCGGTAATGCTTTCTTTGGTATTTGACTGTGCCTGGGCAGGTATTGGGTATCTGGATAACAGGTTAGCCACAATTAGTTACTTTTCAGGTACATCAACTGTTCTGGTATTGAAACGTCTCCATCTTATAAACAAACTCTGGCACCTGGAAAGCAATTTGCCCAAACTGCCGGATTTAATCAGTGGAAGCAGTGGTTTGTAGTCAGTCTGGAGTTGGAAACTCTTTAGCCCCAATACGTATCTTGAGTACTTTTCACATTCTCACATGCTTGTGAGGTAGTCATTCTCTATTTTGGAAATATCTTTGTTCTACATAACTCAGCATTCCAGAGGAATATGCAGTATGTTTCAAAATGTAAGCATCCATCTGGAATAAGTCAGCACCTAGGCTGCGACTACTAGCATTAACACTCAATTTTTTTTTTAAGTTTTTAACATTACAGTAGGCAAGCACTGCAGCAGGTATTAGGATTTATTTCTCTTGCTGCAGGCTTGGACTTGAGCATTCCTCCATGAACAGGGTATCTCCTTCTTTAATAAATCAGTCAGCAGATATAGAACTGTAGATAAATCTGGTGTGGACTGACCAAAAAACTTATCATGCCTATGGCTTGACAAACCTCAGTTACACAGATTAGACTTTTAACTCTGCTATAGCATTGACCTTGCCTAAATCCACTAACATGTATGCTGTGACCAACATAATGGATCTTAAATTATCCCAAACAGCATTTGTCTACATTCAGCTTTAAAGCTGAGCTTGTAATGGTTTGGAGCACTGCCTCCAATCTCTTCTCAAATGCTCCTTTATCAAAACTAAACAGTAGTATATCATCCATGGCAACAACAACACCTTTATGGCCTTACAACAGAATACTTACCTCATGTTGAAATATTTCTAGGTTCATAGGTTCATAGATTATACTTGGCTAACTGCCCTTGTGGGCCATTTTAAGCCTAGTCAAATCACCCCATGTGAGAATCAAACCCTACACCTTGCGCCTGTAAGGGGAAGACCTTAACCTTTATGTCAATCTCCTACCCTAAATGGAAATGGCTTTGGTGAGGCTCAAACCGTAAATGATTACATGCAAGGTGTATACTCTAACCGCTACACTATTGCATGCTGAAGTTATACCAAATGGCAGTTTTTCGAAGCAAAAACTTCCAAATGAAGTAAAAAGGTATTGAGCAATTGGCTGTCTTTCTCAAAGGGTAGCTGACAAAACCTACTGAAACCATTTAACATGGAGAACACTCTTTCATAAATCAGCTTATGCAGAATATCTTCACAGTACTCAGAACAAACCTCTCTTTATAAAAGTGTGTCATTTAACTTTTTCAGATAAAAAGATATTCTTACACTGCCTATTCTTTTTACTGACTGGGACAATGGAGGCACATCACCCAGTCACTTCAGTTACACCATAATCAGATGCAGAGCTTGCACTGGAGTTTTATCTTTACTTCAAAAGTATAGCACATGACAGTAATCTGTCTGTGGTCAAGGCATACGCCACAGCTTCTGATCTCTATTGTTTACAGTTAAGCACAACTACTCCATCAAACTCATCCACATTAATTTTGTCAGTTCTGGCAATTGGCCCCAAACTCACATGCCACAGTTTGAGCACATAAATCCATAATTTATTCTTGTGTCCCCTCCTGTTTGACATTTCCATTTTTTGCTTTGTGAAACTGCAGAAGCTTTGAAATGCTTCTATAAGTAACATGGGGTATCAGAGTATAATGCCTACCCTGAGGAGAATTTTACTGTCAGATATGCCTGTCTTAAACTCCTTATCTGTACTGGCAGAACAGGCAGCAAAACTGCTACAAAAGCTAAGAATATTAGCATAAAACAACTAGCACTGACAATGAAACTACGACAATTAGTATGAAACAACTAGCATTGGCAATGAAACTGCCACAAGCTACGTTAAGGCACCTAAAGCAGTGCCAAATATTAAAATGCAAGTACAAAAATGGTGTGAAAGCTAACAAGATAAAGGGAGGGGAAGCAGAATTGATTCACTTTTTTTAAGAAAAAAAAAAGAAACAAAATGCCTTGCCTGTAGCAGGAACTAAAGCTAAATTTAATGCTAATAAGAGAGCAAAAGTTGAAAAATGCAAAAACAGCATGGGTCTGTTTCTGCCAGTGCATAGCTGAAGAGATCTGGAAGGGGTCCTGAGCAGCACAGCAGAATCAATAAGAGGAAGGGACTTGCTACCTTTGGAAAGTTTTATCAGTCTGGATATCTTGGTCCTAGTGGTAAAAATGTTAGAATTCCAATCCCAGATTCACACATTACTCTCGCATTAATTCTAAGTCTACCCTAGCTGCCAGCTTCGTCTTGTGTTACCTTTAAATTTTTTGTTTTAGTGTATTTATTCCCATCTTGGGACTCCCTTACCTGAAGTTCCTGATCTTACTGTCTGGTTATACCCAGTGTTTTTCCTCAGTGGGCTTACTAAGGTTCCTAAGGCATATTTAGAAAAAAATCCACAATGTACTCCTTTTCTTATTGGGCTCCACGCCTTTGAAACAATAATACTGAGGAAGCCTCTCAGGTTAGACGAATTTAAGAAGTCCACTAAGATGTAATTATTTACTCAGGCCTGTACCTGAAACCAAACATGCCTCACATCTTCTCTTCATATACATTTTAATCCTAAGATATTCACACTCATTGCTTTTATAATGTCTGTTTGTTGTGTTATTTTATTAGTGTTTATTATACAGTGCATAGGAAACATAAATGTGAACTTGAAACTGAGACAATACTATCCTCAGTATTTGAAATCATGGCACTTTATTGATTTGAAGTTTGCTGCCTACAAAACAATGGATGCTTGAAGTACAGATCTAATTTATTCTACAAGGGTTTTAGCCTATCATATGTTGCTACCTAGTGCCCCTGAAAGGGTTTTAATCTGCCTATCATCTATGAGTTCAGAAGATAAGTACTACTGTTTTCTGGCTGCAACTGGCTACCGATTGTTACAACTGTGACACTGATTTACCGATCTCCTGGATGATGCACAGTCTTCTGTTTATTATGTTACTCTCTTGCCTTAGTCTGCTTGTGCAACACTTCCTTCTGATTTTACTCTATACTGATTTGTGTTTATGGTTGTTTACCCAATACTATTACTTTAAAACTTGTTTAGAGGTCAGGACCTTGTATGTTACCCCCATAAACCTCCTAATAATGCTCCTGCTAAACTTTCTGTTGATACTTTTTTTCTCATCTTGAAGGAATCATATTTAAAATAGTACAGGTTATCAAGGCCTGGTATAAGAGGTGAAATGGCTGACCCCAAATGAGGGGTCTGGCCACTGCTCTGGTTAGCTAACATTACACTATGGTGAAGCAGATCATAACATAAACAATTCATGTGCTGTGTGAAGTTCCCAGAACAGATTATCAGGTTATGGGGACCTGGACTACATCCTGGTTTCTCCCAAGAGTGCTGTATGTGAATATCAGGTCCATCAATGACCATTAATTACCTCTGATTTGCTCTATGATGGTGATGTGGCATTATGAAATCTAGTTGGACAAAAATGTAGATCCTATTTGGCTGCTGTTGTTTTCTGTAATTCAGCACCATAGGAGGGGCAGGACTTGGGGTGGGGTCGTAATCTGCTTTTGAATTCTTCTGTGGGAGCACCAACTGCTTTATGTCAAGGATAAAGGAACAAGCTGTGGGATCCTTCTCATCTACTCCATTATTCCTACACACTTGTATGAGGATGTTCCTTGTGGTGTTTACAGACTTCTTTACTAATTCAGTCTTGGGTTTCCCAAACTAGTAAGTTCTGGGTAATTTTAACATCTAGTAAACTTAGGATATGATTGCTCTGGCTCACAAATTCCTCTATATTTTGAAGAATTCCAAACATTTTTGTCATGGGTGAACTGTTCAATAGAAAATCATTACAGTGGATGACAGCATTGTTTTCTGTATCATTCATTGTTTTGTTTTGACATTTAGCTTTGCAGAGGTTATTACCACTGAAGCCGACTGGTTAGCACATATCTTGGACTTTGGTCCCAAATAGATGCATTGATCTCAGGCTTGACTAAACAAAGAGTGACATGGACAGTTCACCACCTAGACCACTTTTCAGTGGATCTTACCATGTTATTGTCCCCGATATTTAAATGAAATCCAGAAACTCATTTAGTGGCAAATAAATTTCTTGTAGTCTGTAACAGATCTGTGATGTTCTCTCTACATCTGACTGTCTTGACCTGTGTGTATCCTGGTCATCTTGACCCACATAGACCTTGGTTTGATCCTGATCAGTGTGAGCTAAGGATAATGGACTGGAGACTTGCTTATAAACAGAGATGGACTGACCTGTAGGAGGTTAAGCTTAGACTTGAACATGGAACTTTTTAACAAGTAACATTTCCTCATAAAAAGCAACATTCCTGTCTAGAGAGGTGTCTTCTGCATCCAAGAGAATGGCCATGCTCTTTCATGGTCAACAGATTCTGTAGTCCATCCTGCATGGCCATCCATACAACCCTTTTGTGAGATGAAAGTGAAACTGACTACTTGATTCATTGCAGTACAATTCTATCTCTTGGATCAGTTTTCTCCAACTAAAATAAGCTCACAGGATTTTTGTAGTATCTGTGAGCATGTTTCTTGACAATTGAGTTATGGTTGCTTGACTACTATAATGTCCTTTGCTTCCAGGACACATCCTGACACTTGCAGTCTGGATCCATGCTCAGTTATATTAACTATTATTTATTTTGATGATCTGAGTCAGTTACCTATAAGTCTTTCTTTTGCACTGGTGTTTTTCCATCTTCTTTAAAGGAGGCACTGGTAACTCTAGTTCTGAAGAAGTCTATACTTCAAACTGTCGCGATGATTACTGTCCAGTTTCAAGTTTGACATTTATAGATAGGGTTATTGCATACAAATAGTTCGATTCAACTTTAATGGAATATGAGACTTGTGATCCACTTCATCTGAATTTTACTCTGAAATTATCACCGAGTCAACTCGTACCGAAGTAATGAAAGATCTTCTGAGGGTAGAGGTATAACTGAGCACTGCATCATTTTAGAGTACCTTCTGACTTACTGGTACTATCCTGCCATACTCTGCTTCCTATTTTTTCTGAATGGAAAAAGAAGATAAAGTCGGGGGTTTATACCTCATGCTCCTAACATCTTATCAGCTTTTGCTGGGTTTCATCTTAGGACCAAAGCTGTTCTCAGTGTACATGTTGCCATTCAAGAGAGGGGTCTTTTCTACCACAGCTATGTAGATTATACACTTTATTTTCTTTTTCACTCAGGTGCATATGTCTATTGTTATTTCCTCTGCTGGCTATCTGGAATGCATCCAGTGTGGGATGACTATTAAAATGCCTGAAGCTCAAATTTAAAATAGTGGCAATGAAAATTTGTACCACATTGAGGAATTTAAACTGTTTAGAAACAAAGGAACAATAACAGGTAAACAATCACAAGGACCATAAAATGCCTAGCCACATACAGTTTTAATCAGAAACACTTAAAAATCTGTCTCCTTCTTCAAGCACTTAATCATGCTCACCTCCCAAACTGAGCAAATCTTTACATAACAATCATGGTGTAAATCATCCAGTCATCAAGACTAACCTTAAAAGTAGTCAAAGGAGCACTTTGTTTGACCTGTAGTGGTAACTTGTTCCACAGATGGAACTACATTGAGTTAGGAACCTATCTCTCCAGTGAGTCTTCTTTATTAATTGTGTAGATTTAGGTCCCAAGAGCAGGTGATTTAAAGCCACTAGTTTTGCATGGAAATGGGGTCAGATAAGATTGGGTCTTTCTTGGCTCACAATGCTATTGAGTTTAAAGAGAGTTATGCTAATATACTAGGATATTTGAAGGTGTGGCAACCCTCCACTGGACCAGTAATCAAGGAGCCAAAGTCCTCACCACTGGCAACAGTGGTGGATGTTCATTGAGGCTAAGTACACACACAATATTTCCAGATCCAGTTCTCTGCATCAAGTACAATTTCCCTTAAGAGCACACAGAGACCAAAGTCAGTCTGAGGATGGTTTCTCCCTCTTTCTCCAGATCCTCAATAAGACTCCCCACTGGCACAGCTATAGATTTAAGATCTCAAAAGAGTAACCAAGCCAGGACCTCCAGCACCCTCTCTGTCAAACCGACACCTTGTGTCCCTGCCCAAGTAGCTGACACACACACTCTTTGAGGTTTGATTTATACACACACACATGGGAAAGGCTGGCACAGGTTTACTAGCTATGCCCACTTCAGCCCAGACTATAAGGTAGTTTCTCCTGCCACCAGTCTGTCCTTATCATCTACTTTAAGGCCCTTAACAAAGAGTGTCCAATATTACGGTGTAATATTAATACTAATACAAATGGTGGTTTGACCAAGAGCAAGGCTATTCAGAGTGGCCCACACAGTGTCACCAAATAAATATGGAAGTACTCTCAAAACTTAAATAGCTCTGCACAGATCAGCCACAATGTAAAGTTTAAATATATGTAATAGCAAATAATGAAAGAACAAGACAATACTAAATATATATTCACAGTGACATCAGAGCTCATAACTACAGGAAATATTTAAAATTACATTGTAGTACAGGCTCACAAAAATAAAGAGAAATATCTAAACTAAGCTTTACTATATTCCCAACTGTATCTAAGAAAGTTATACTGTTCCCTAGAAACTTACTTCATTAGAGCAAGGCAGATGTTATGGTGAATAGTTCTTGTCAGGTTCAAGACTGAATACAGAATGCTCTGTATCACTAAGAAACTTCTCAAATTAATATCTAAAATATTACTGGGATAGTTTGCAGAATGACATCATTTCTTGTCATCTGACTTCTAGCTCCCAGGAACCCCCCCCCCCCCCCCATTCATGAAGCTGCCAGTATTTAGCATCTACCTGTACAATTATACAGACAAGAGCTTTTGCCCAGATCTTTGGCAGATATTGGAAGTTATAAAACAATTGCATTTATTCATGCTTCAAAAGTAGCAATTAGTTCACTCTAATGACAATACAGAAAGCTTCCTAATACCAACTGTGTGTCTCTATATGCATTGAAAACTTGACAGATAGCCTCTTTATTTAGCATATAATGTAATTTAATTTTTAATATTTTTTCTAAAGTTTGCTGGACTGAGGTTAACCCTCCAGATTCCTCTGTTAAGCATATGCATTTAAACAATCACAATAGTGCAGGTACATGTCTGTTCTCTTCCAGTGGGGTGGACTGTAGTTACATTTCAAACACAGCACTCAACAAATACCTTTTCAACACACACATCGGTACAATCAGTTTGATATACGCATGACATACAGTTCTAACACATTTGCAACACAAGCATCTTGTATAAATCATTTCGATATTCACCAGTGACATATAATTATTTACAAAATTCCAACTGACTGTGCTAGCAGTATCTCCTTTCATCACAGAAGGATTTAAGGCCTTTACTTTTCTTAGTAAGATATCCTTGTGACCTTTCTAGTTAAGTAATATGCTTTGATTTATACATACCAAGGGAACCCCGTGTTCAATGGTGGATATGATAAGGGAAGAGAATACCATTAGTATGACTTCTTTGGATCATGAAGATATTCCCTGTGCCAGGTAGAAGAATTTATTGTGTATGGTGGAAATGTGATGATCTAGGGAGATAAGGTTATCTACGTAAGTATCAAAATGTCTTATGACTGTGTCAGTTTGAAAATGAATACCATTTACAACAGGAAGTGGGAACAGCTTTTTTGCTGAATGCTATGTGCACGTTCTTTACAGTTAACTTAAAATCTTTTCAATACACTAGTCATGTGCATATTCTAGCCCTTGCTGGAAGGGTTTAGCATCAGTGGATGAGCAGATAACAGTGTCCAATTCACAGTCATCAGCAAACATGACAAACCACATTTCTGGGATATTGGACAGCATGTCTGCAAAATAAGTGCCAAACAGGATAGGGCCCAGTATGGATCTCCTGTGGTATCACATAGTTAATGTTCAGAGAGGTAATGGTAAGTTCCACAACATGGGTTCTGTTGGGGAGCCAATTTGCAATCAAAAGGATAACACACAGGTTTACATTAAATTTCTTTAATTTTTAAATATGACCAGCATGGGCATAGTGTCAAAAGTCTTGGCCAGAGCAAAATAAGCAGCATGCGCTGAGTGATCTTTATCCACAGCCTCTATACCCTTTTTTAAAGAAGCTAACTAGGTTCATTAGATAGACCCTACCCTTCATAAACCAAACCGATTGGGGTCTAGATCAGGTAAGTTGTCTATGTGTGCATAAATGAATTCTGCTATGTTCCATGGGTTCGCATATAATGCTAATGTGCCTATTAACTGCCTTTATCTGTAGAGGGGCCACCCTTGTGCACAGGGGTCACAGTGACTATACTTCATGCATCAAGCACAACCCCCTGTGGATAGGCTGAGGTTAAACAGTTTAAGAAAAGGCTCAGACAGTGCATGTTTGCCACCGATGAGAATACCGCCTGGTATATTATCTGGTCACATGGAAGTATTACATTTAAGTACTATTTTTTTACAGGGATTTTAAGACTTGTTCCAAGGTGATTTCAGGGGAAAAAATATGTTATGTACTCACCATAAAGTTATGCACTCACCATAATGTTCCATCTGTGTTGTTCATTTTCATTCTTCCTGAACCTGTGGGTTCAGTTCCGATCCTTGGAACTGACTCGGCTGCTACAATAGTTTGTAGGAACTAAGAACTCTCAAGCTCATCCCTTACCCACAATGTACCTATCTTGATTACCTCAGATCAAGTTTGCTGACAGAAACAAAGGATTTCATGGAGACTATATCTGGAAGTGCAATATTGTACCACAAAAGGTAATAATCCATCTATCACCCAATCTTCCAGAAATCAATGGTAGGGAGTTGGAGAGTGGGGAGTTGAGGAACAATGAAAATGGACAACACAGATGAAATGTTATAGTGAGTACATAATTTCTTTATCTAATGTCGATTTTCATTCTATCCTCAACCTGTGGGACAGAGTCCCCAGCTACTTTATGTCCTGAGTGGACTTAAGGAAGGATGTTCCCAAGCACCACTCAGCCAAATGATGCTCTACCTCTGGAGACCACATCCAATTTGTAATGAGTAATAAAGGCATGGGGAGTTGCCCAAGTTGCCACTGCACAGATATCATGCATGGAAGCTCTAGACTGGAATACAGCTGATGTTGCTTCATCCCTGGTTGAATGGGCTCACAAGGGTTTCAACAAGGAAACACCCAACTTGGTACGGATGAATGAGATAAACTCAGTGAGCCATCTGGCTATCGTCACTTTGTTCACAGGTTTTCCCAGTCTGGTATGGAAGAAGAAACAAATAGTTTATCCGACTTCCTGAATTATTTTGTTCTGTGAAGCAGAATCCTAACTGTCTGTGAACATCTAGCAAATGTAAGCAATACTCACCTTTGTTAGAGAAGTTGGGGAAGAACACCGGCAGATTAATACATTGGTTGATATTGGTCTCTGAAACCACCTTAGGTAGAAAAGAGGGATTGGTTCTGAGCAAGACTCTATCTATGTGAAAAATTAGGTATGGTGGTTTAGAAAACAAGGCTTGAATCTCTGAAATCCTTCTAGCAGAAGTTACTGCCACTAAGAAAATAGTTTTCCAAGACAGGAACTTAATATCACAATCATTAGCTAGTTCAAAGGGAGAGTGAGTGATTGCTTGCAACACCAAATTCAGGTCCCAAGGAGGAGTAGAATTTTTGTAAGGAAGCTTTAAAAGAACAGTACCCTCAAAAAGGCTTTGCAAAGTTTGTGGGACACAACTGAGGAGCCTTGAAAGCCAATGTGAAAGTTGGTTATAGCTGCTAATTGGACTCTGATCGTGGTAGCTAAAGCCCCTTCATTGAAAAGTGAAGCTAAAGACTGAAGGAAGAATATCATGAATTGGACCTGAAAAAAGGTTCAGTGTTATTCTGGAGTGCCCAATGTGCAAATCTCTTCCATTTACTACAGTAAAGTTTTTGTGTAGAAGGTTTATGAGTAGATAACAGTATGTGTCAGACAGGGGAAGACAGCATAGGCTGTCTAGCTACTAATGGAATTGAAGAAGCCAAGCTGTCAGCTTGAGATTTGGAATATTTGGATTAACCACACCTGTTGGGTGTGACAGGAGATCTGGACTTGGATCCACAATCTAAGGCTGTCGAATTAGGTGAGGCCAACGGAAGGGGAACCAAACCTGTTGAGGCCAATAAGGTGCAAAGAGGATAACTGTGCTCTTCTACCTGATTGCTTTCTGTAGGAACTTGGGAATTAATAGAATTGGAGGAAAGGTATAAAGGAGACAGGGGGACCAATTGTGAAGAAGCAGCCCTCAGTAACTCTCCTTGTGGGGAATCATGACAAAATAATTGCTGCACTTGTTTAGGGGAGAGGCAAACAGTTTGCAGCATGGCTGACCACATCTTTGGAATATCTTTTCTGCCTCTGACTGAGGGACCACTCATGAGATAAACGTATGCACCTTCTCAAATTGTCTGCTATCACATTGGACATCCCTGGAATGTACATTCCTATGAAAAAATGGTTGTATGAGATCACCCACTGCCACACTCTGACAGCTTCTCGAAACAATGGGAAGGATCTAGTTCCTCTTGTTTGTTGAAGTACCAAACCACTGACATATTGTCCATTTCAATTGCAATAGTTACTGAGGGGAGAGCATCCTAGAAGGCATGCAATGCTAAAAGCTTTTCTCTCATCTCTAGGACGTTTATGTGTAAATTGGCCTCTACTGGGGACTGACTGCCTTGGCCATTCTTCCCAGACAATGCCACCCCCCATCCTAACTGGGAAGAGTCTGTGGTCACTGTGGCCTTGGGCTGAGGGGGAATGAATGGATGGCCCTGTAAAATTTGATCCAATCGAATCCACCATGTGAGATCTCTTTTGTATACACCGGTGATTGCAACTGGCATTGACATTGGTTAATAAAGCATGGACCATTGTGTTGCAAGCAGCGATTGTAAAATTCTCATGTGAAATCTGGCCAAAGGGACAAGTGTTATAGATGCTGCCATGGACCTCAGTACCTGATAAACTAATCCTGCTGACACTTTGCTGCTGTTGATTATTTTCATGACTTGAAATTGTATTGTCTCCAGTCTTTGTGAGGGGAATGGCGGCTATTGCGGTCCTTCGGTTTAAAGAAGCCCCTATAAAATCCAGTGTTTGTGTTGGGGTGAGATTTTTCATAATTTATGGGAATACCCAGGTAAGAGCATGTTTGGAGAACTTTTTCTCTTGCCTCAACAGTTGATGCCTGGTCAAAGCAATGATGAGCCAGTCGTCCAAATATGGAAACACCCAGAATCCTTGCCATCTCAAGTGAGCTGCTACTACTGCAATACATGCACTTGGTGAACACCTTGGGGGCTGTGGTGAGGCCAAAGGGCAGTACTCTGAATTGGCAATCTCTTGTCCCAGCTGCAAGCATGAGAACATTCTGGATCACCTGTACATCTTTATGTGGTAGTACACATCCTTAAGGTCCATTGAGCACATCCAGTCATCCTGTTCCAAAAAAGGAAGAATGGACTGAACCGTGACTATCCAGAATTTAGTTTGACAAACTGATTTGTTTAACTTGCTAAGATTCAAAAACTGGTCTCCAATCCCATCTTTTTTGGTACTAAAAAGAAACTCAAGTAAATTCCAGACTCTCTCCGGTCTGGTGGGACCTCCTGGATGACTCTTTTTTGAGCAGCTTTTGTATTTGTAGTGCTGCTTGCTCCCTCTGACTGGGTGGAACATCTGGGATTTTTTTCCAAGTGGATGGAGGAAGGGAAATTGGTATAATATGGCCTCTGGATATTATCCTCTGCATCCATGTATTGGAGGTTATTTGTAGCCAGGCTGTCTGTTGAAGGGACCAGCAACCCCTGACTGTCTCCAGAGGAAGACAATTGGACCTTCTTTCAGGAGCACTGAAAGGGTTTACCAAAGAAGGAATCTCTGTACCCTTGGTTCTGCAGGCCACCTCTGCTGAGAGGGTGTCATCTTCCATTAGAGTTCCCCCTCTGCCCCTAGGGGAGCTACCACCATGTGTGTCTTGAGAAGACCCTTGGGATTTCCTGAACCAAAATTTCTCACTGCTGCATTGATTCCTTGAAAAGGATCTTTGAGTGGAAAAACATATGCCCATAGCAGAAAGGGTTTCCCATCTTTCTCACACCTGGTCAACATGTCTTTAACTTTAGGGCCAAACAAGGACATGTCATCAAAAGCATTGATGAATGAAGACTTAAAGGGCTCTGCAAAATCACACAAGTGCATCCAAGTGTGTCTCCTTATGGCAATGCCTGAACCTGCTGCTCTGGTCGTTCCCTCAGCTACATGTGAAATAAGCCTCATGGAAGAGTTAGAAATGGAATTTAGGATAGCCAACTGAGAAGTAACGGATTCCCAAACCTTTTCAGAAATGGCTCCTGAGAGGGTATCTGAAAATTCTTTAATCAAATCCCTCTGTAGTCTTCTGAAATGTGCCAGGAGTTCAAGGGCTGTAAGGCAAACATCATTGATGCCTAAACTCACTTCCCAAATCTACCCATCGTCCAAGACTCCTTGTTGGGCGGATGGACAGAGGAACTTTCCTCTGCTAGTTCCTTTTTTGTGGCTGCTGCCATGACCATGCTCTCAAGAGAATATGGCACCATGTCTAATTCATAAAGCAGCAAATGAGATCTGAGGTAATTGAGATAGATGCACTGTGGGTAAGGGATGAGCTCAAGAGTTTTTGGTTCCCACGAGCTATCATAGCATCTGAATTGGTTCAGAGGATCGGAATCGAACCTACAGGTTAAAGATGGAATGAAAACTGACAACATCAGACATAAACTTTCAAAGATAGTGAGGACAACAATGTGGGTAGGTAATGGAAAGTTAGTCCAAAATGTGTTTACTAATATTGAATATACCCTTGAGATTGGAATATGTAACATAATTACAGATTAGCTCAGATCATTGTTGGTCATTACTCCTTAATTTCCTGACATAACTGAAGAAATATTTGAAGTTTTCCTTTGGTATTTGTAGCGACCTTAAACTCAGTTCCTGTTTTACATTTTCTAATAATACTCTTAAATTCCTTGTTGGTGTTTCTGTGTGATTATGACATAAAGGGATGGGGATTTCTATCATTTCCTGCTTTTGTTATATGGTTTAATATGAGAGTTTCACTACAGATGTTTATTCCAGAATTACCATTATATTTAGGGTGGATGAGTACTGGTTATTATGGGAAGCTGTTTAGTTGCAATTAAAAGTCAGAGGTGAATGTGGCAGGCCTCTCAGTTGGGTCCATTTACACAGGAGATTGTTGGGAATTTTGCATAGGCCTTCTAAAATTTGCTATGATGAAGTCCCTAAAGGCAATCATATTTGTTGGTGGGGTGGTACCACTAGGCTTGAAAGAGATGACACCAGATATGTGATCATATTTAACCAGGAATGTGAAGATATGGAGTGGGGTATCAGCAGGGGTTAGGTTGGTATGGATCAGCTCAATGACATTGCAGCCTCTATTGGGCAGTTTTACAAGTTGCTCTAGCACATTTAACATTAACAAAGTATAAAGGATTAAAAAATAAAAAGGCATGGACATTCAAAAGCCATGTAGCTAAAACACTGTATGTCTGTAAGGAGTCATTGCATATATCCAATGAGGCTCCACTACAGGAGTTTTAAGGCATTACAAAGTAAAAATTCTAGCTTGTTTTTTTTTTCCTGCATTTTTTCTATTTCATCTAACACAACATATCAATATAAAATTTTTGTTTAGCCTTTTGTAAGACATTTGAAATTACAGTTGTTCATAATCAGTTTAGTAACAGCAATACATTATATAAAGTTGCATATTCTGTTACTTACTTACTTATATGTACACACTTGTATAAAATAATTACTATATGTCTGTGCTTCTGGACTGACTTACAACTGAAAAGGGTCACTGGACCAATTCATTTATTTAGTTTACAAATATGAAAATAAAAATAAAGAAGGCAAGATATTAAAAGGCCATCATAATACAACTGGATTTTCTTTTAACTCTTTAGTAACCACACATCAAAGATAAAAATAGCACTTTCTTAGATGTCTGAAACCTCTAGCATCCTGTTTAGATAACAGATGAGCCAATAAAGTAAGCTGCTTCCTAAGGGAATGTAAACTAAGGCAACCTTTCTACAACCATTATTTCATGGAAGAATTCTAGGCCAGACCCCTTTGTGTAAGGGTATATTTATCATGCACAGGAAGCTGTGCATGAAATTTATAAATGTTTTATGCAATGTGTAGTGTTGATGTACATGATTCAAAAAAATGTGAATGTACAAAATAACTCTCTTGTCAGAGACCTACACAATTAAAAAAAAAACTGAAATGTGAATGAAGATGGTGAACACAGAACCACACAAAAGAAATCCAGGAAATGAATTAGGTATATAATTAACTTGAAATCTGTCAGCTGTGACACCTAAAAGCATAGACTGCCTACTACTTTATGGAATTAGACTCATGTTACAACACAGTGACAGGCCCATACCAACAGATATGAATCTGTTCCAAATTTATCAAGAAATCCAAAGACAGTCACACATGCCTATGTTACAAAAGTTGTGGGGAGAAACAATACTGCATCATTTATTTTCCATAAATATGCATACATGAACACAATAATGTTCTAGCCTTACACAACTCAGGCTATAAAGTAGCACAACATTACCAAAACAAGCTAAACATAAAAAAAGGAAAAGTTTTGTTGCTAAACCACTTAACTACAAATTTTTGTGCAAAATAAACATAGAAAAATGTAGAAAGTGCACATTTAATAAACCAGCTTATATGATTGAGCGTTTTTGTACCTCAAATATAACTTCATCAGCATACCATCAATTAAATCCATCTTCATTTTATAGTGAACCCTGTGACAACCCCTCTCTCGGCCAGTGATCAAGGAGCCTCAATCCTCACCACTGACACCCATGGGGAACGTTCACTTTCAGAGAAATGGAAACACTCAGTATTTCCAGATGCAGTTTTCTGCACCATGCACAATTTCCCTTAAGAACACACAGGGCACACACACACACACACACACACACACACACACACACACACACACACACACACACACACACACACACACACACACACCTAGGAAAGACTGGCACAGATTTACCTGCTGTGCCCCCTTCTTCCCAGAGTATAAGGTAATTATCACTGCCAACAGACCCTCCACAATCAGCTACTCTAGGCCCTTAACAAAGGATGTCAATTATAATGTGTAATATTAATACTAGTACTTTGCCAAGACAGTTAGGCCTTCTGGAATGGCTCACACAGTGTCACCAAATAAATATAAGGACTGTTAAAGGTTAAATACTTTCTCAAAGGACCAGCCACAGTAAAGGTTTTAAATATATTTAATAACAAATAATAAAAGAGCATGAAAATACTGAATATATATTTACAATAAACCATAGAATTCAAATCACAGGAAATATTGAAAATAACATTGATGGGCAGACTCAGACAAATAAAGAAAAACAATATCTGAACCAAGCTTCACTATATTTTCCTGAATTAATCTAGGAGAATTACTATTCCCTGCTTACTTAATAAGAGCAAGGCATATGATGTGGTAAATGGTCCTTCTTGTTTGTCAGGTCCAAGAAAGAATACTCAATACTGAAAGATTTTTCTTTGCAATATCAAGCATTTCCAAGATGGCTGGCAGGATGACCACATCTGGTCACCCGACTCTAGGTTCTCACACTATTCCCCTTTGAAACTTGAGAGAGGGGTTTCTCATAGATATGTAAAAATGCATATCTAGAGCTTTTCTAATGTTTATGTATGGCTGAGGTTTCTTCTAGACATGCCATCTCTGGTCCTATTCAGAGCTGAGATGAGCACTTCCATGGCCCAACATGTGGTCCAATTAACAGTATTTTTCTTCAAGTCAGAAGTAAGTATATACGTACATAGTCTCACATGTGTATTCCTTCTGTATCCAGCTGGACCCATTGTTGATACATTTTTAAGACTAGCAACTTTACAAACACATTTTGATTTTCAAATGCCATACATTTCTAATAAAGTTGTAACATAAGCATCTGTACAAATCAGTTTGATATTCAAATGCCATACAGTTCTAATACATTTGTAACACAAGCATCTTGTATAAATCAGTTTGATATTCAAAGGACATGTCATTCTTTACAGAATTCCAGCTGGTTGTGCTGTCACTAGCAAATATCATCACAAACCCAATAATTATATACGTCAAATTTAAAGATATAGAACATCAAGCCATAAAAAATAAGTATTAGAATCCAAACACCTTCAAAAATACTAATATGTTACAATAACAAAATTAACTATTTAAAAATGTTTATGGATAATTAAATATTTAGATATATAAATGTACTGGAATTTAATATACTGCAATAAATATATTATTTGTTAATGTGTTGTAATAAATAGTTTAAAAAAACATCTTTTCATAACTTGCCTGACCATAGTTTTAAAACGGACTCTACACATAAAAATCATTTAACCCTGATGGGGAGTTGGCATTCACTTTAACTGCCAAAATATTTACTTAAATTCTAATTTCATTTCCCATTCATCCCCTCCAATGGATTGTCAGGCACCTTCTCCAGTGTGGCAAATCTGAAATCTTTATAATCATTGCAACACTCTACATTTGACAGCAAAGATGTGGTAAAAGTGCCCAAAATGTAACTAATAATGCAAAATTAGGCACCGGAGATCAGCAGTTCCAAAACACAAGTAATTTAATGTTCAAACACAGCAAAAGGAACACACATCCACATATAAAATAGATGCTGATACAAACATTTCCCCTTACATTTTTGTCTCATAGAACATCATCAGATGGGCAAATACATCATAATTACCTAGTTAAATAACTTTTCCTGCTTGAATAGACCAATTAAATCAGTGATTCAATTACCAAGATACAGAAAGAGTGGATTCTGAAATGCATGTGACAGTCTTAAAATGTTGAATAAAATCAGTTTAAATGTTCATATTAAAACTGTTCATATAAAAATATATTCATATTAAAATGTACAAAGTATTAGTATAATAAATTCAAATAAATAATGTTTGTTAAATATATTGTTTAAAAGTGTTTAAAATGCAATGGCATGAAATTACATAAAATAACATAGAATAGTAGTCTATCACCATCTGGTGGACAAATAATAAAACACATGAACATGTATATATGATCAAGAATTCACTTAAATAAATAAACCAGGATAACATGAATATACATACAAATATATCACAATTTTGCAGACCTGCGCTTGAGTGCAGGTTTTAAAGACACCATATCATTAAGTCCTGAATTGTTACAAGCATCCAGGACTAATTGCCGATATAGTTCCCTGTATTCGAGTCTGGTCTGCCATGGCCCACCCCTGGGGTCTATAGGGACAAACTCTATCACAAAAAATTGATACTCTGCTTTTTGAAATGCCAAAAGATGTTTGTACAGGGCATTGTTATCATTTTTCTTCCTTAAATCATAAAGGTGTTCATACATTCTTTGTTTTAACCTTCTTTCCATCTTATCTACGTAGGAGTCACATGCCCCCACACAAAGCAATATATGCCATACCTGTGGTATTACAATTTGCATACCCTCTAGTAGTTATATACTTGTTTCTACATTTTAAATATAACATGTCTCTAGTCCGTATGTACTTACATTGAGTGCAATTTCCACATTTGTGTGTACCTTTTTGTTACTAATGAGAGTTCCAAAATTGTTATAATGGGAACCTCCTTCCAAAATATTTTTGATATTTCGTCTTTTTTTGTACACACAATTAAGTGGCTTATCAAATATACAATTTAAATCTGATAAGGCTGCAAATTTTTTCCACTACTTGTTAATAACTTATTGAACCAAATTGGTTTCACCATCATATGTGGTAGTCAAAATAGATTGGTAAGAGGCCCCTTCTATCCTCGAACCTAGACTTGCATGATCAGAGGGGTGATTTTAACCCAAAATAGGGGCAAACCTAGACGGTCTACCATCCATGACTTCTGTTAATACATCATTCAAAAGTGTTGGCGGGTACCCCCTGGCTTTGAACATTTCTACTATAAAATCACATTCTCTTTTAAAATCCTGGTCATCGGATGTCATTCTGCTAGCCCAGACCAGTTGACCTTTTATTACCCCTCTTTGTTGGTGTGGGGGGGTGGGCACTCGCATAATGAAGATATAAATTCGAGAATGTCTGCTTTCTATGTATTTTAGATTTAAAACCATTGTCCACCCTTTGAATGTTAACATCAAGGTAATTTAACTCACTATTAAGCTGATATGTAAATTTAAGGAACTTAGTAGTCTTAGAAATGTATTCAAAAAAATTTGAAAAAATGATCAGTACCAGCAGGAGCGGCCTTAGGTCAACTGGTGCCCTAGCCAAAAGAGCTCCACGGTGCCCCTTACCACACAATCTGGTGCCCGCATCCCAGTCTACCTATACCAAATAAATACTGGAAAAGTTTCCCTGCTACAGTGGTGCCGTAGGCGGCCGCCTAGTTGGCCTATGCCCAAGGCCGGCTAGGAGTACCAGTCCAGAAAATACAGATGTCATCTAAAAAGCACACATACAGGTTCCAATATTGCTTAAATTCAGAAGTGAAAACATATTTGTTTTCCCAATATAGGAGAATAATATTGGTGTAGGTAGGGGTATAGTGTGCCCCCATTGCCACGCCCTTCAATTGTTTATAGTATTCTCCCTGAAAGAAAACAAAATTATTCTTTAGGAATAGGTCCATTAAAATTAGACAAATGCGAAATACACCAAAGGGAATATCCCCACAGTGCGAAATACACCAAAGGGAATATCCCCACAATCAGCCATTAATTCCTCAAACCAACCAAGCCCCATATCATGTGGAATACATGTAAACAAATCCACTACATCAAGTGTAATAAAAGTACATGTTAGATTGTTGCTCATTGCTTATGTGTCTTAAAAAATCCCAAGAGTCCTTGAGAATATTCTCATTTTTGAAAACTGTTTTTTAGATTATAATCTATGTATTTTGCCAAAGGTGCAGTTGCTGATCCTTCCGCAGAAACAATAGGCCTAAACAGTGGGTCAGTAATACTTTTGTGGACCTTGGGTATGCCAAAGATAGAGGGTACTCTGGGCTTATCAACATTTAAAAAGTTATAAGTCTCAATGTCTATGAGCCCCTCTATCACTAGATCATTTAGACACATGGAAATCTTTTTATAGGCAATGTTGAGTTTGTTTAAGGAAACTCTAGCATATGTCTCTTCATCACTGTGCAAGTCAAACATTTTGCCTTCATAGTTGATATGATCCATTAAAACAACCCCATCCACCCTTGTCAGGTTTCATGGTTCTAAGGTTTTTGTTTTCCTTAAAATCATATAGGATATTCTTCTCCTCAGTAGTTACATTTGGGGCCACTCTGTTGTATTTCAACATTTCCCTTAATTATTTTTCCACAACCAGGTCAAAATTTCTAAGCTAGGGGTGCAGTGTGTGTGTGTGGGGGGGGGGGGGGGTTGAAAGTGCTTTTCTTCACTAGTTTATTGTGAATATTCTTTTTCTCCTGTCCGTTAAAAAATAATTCTAGTTTTTTTGTCTAACAAATAATTTAAAATCAACTAATAAATTCACCAAATTGTTTTTGACCCTGGGTATAAAAGTGAATCCTTTTGAAAATAAATTAAAATGCCCTTTAGTGATGGCAGTGCTGGTGTAGCTAAATATATTAAAACCATTGTAGCTAAATAAGCAATCTTCTTGTGTGATTTCATCTTGAGAATCTATCTCCAATATGTTTGTTCCTGTGGTCCCCAAGCTTTCTGTGCTTGGTTCCCATAGCTGTAGTTCACAGGACCCTTCTGTCTCAACCTCTTGGACCTCCTCAGAGGTAGAAATTCTGAAGGATCCTGTAAGTTTAAATGTTCTTGTTCATCCTGATTGATATTCTCTGTATATGTCCATCTTCGATCGTTTTCACCCCCATATAAGTTACTGTTGACCCTAAAGAGTTTTGGTTTAGGGTAATGTGTCATGTTAGCATATTCATTAGGGTCTCTCTCAATTTTTATAAATTTTCTATCCTGTATTTTCTTGCATTTTAGCTCAACACTATTCAAAATATCAAAATGCTTTGCCTTTTCAGTGTCTATACTAAACAGTAAATCACTAACAATACTGTTGTTAACACTCTCAATCTGATTAAAAACATTTTCCATTTCTAGCTCATTATTTTAGATAATGGCTCTCATTATGTCTGCCCCACATCTATCAAAAGCCATAATGAGGTCCTGGTGAAACTGAGAACCTTCTTTTACATTAGGATACTTCCATACTCTTAAACCTTTTGGAACATTTTTTCAATGCAGGCAGTGTTTAAGATAAGCATCATCAGTTTCCCAGGCTTTATATTTGTACAATAAATAATCAAGTTTAGAAAGCATAGTAGCACAAGTATCATTATTAGTAGCAACTTGCTTTTGTGCACTGAAATCAATTTTAAAGTTTAAAATGTCTCTAAAATGTCTTTTGGTACCTTGTTGACTTGAACTGTTGGAGCATGTTTCTCTTTCACTCAGTCCATGGTTTGGATGTGTGTTCACTTGTGAAAGACCCTCCTCTTGGTTACATTGTTACAATTTTTAGTTTTTATATCATAATAATGCTTGTAAATCATTCTCCTAAATGCTCACTCTGTTTTGCCAATAGAAAAACTTGAACACCCTGAGCATTCAGCAATGTGCACAATTCCAGAGGTTGAACAGTTTCCCTTTTGCAAAAATAAAGTTGATCCAAGTGCATGGTCAAGAACCAAACATCTACCTTTCAGTATAAAAGGGCACTCTTTACAAAAGCCACATACAGTTCTGCCTGCTTCACTATTAGTCAAATTTACTTTAACTCGGTTTCAAATAATGGTATAAAGTTCAATGTCATCTTATATACAAAGTCAAGGTGATTACCTAAGGTATCAAAAAACACCGAGTTCATCTTCAGGATGTTCCAACTCCTCCAGACTATACTTTAAATATCATTAGCATAATCATATTGTACAACCACAGCTCTTTCATATGTATCCACTATGTTTTGATCCAGTTGTCTAGGTGGTTGAACATTGTTCTTCAAACCTATATCTAAAAAGGGCTTATGCTTTTTACCCCATTCTTCCAGTGCACCATTACCTATTACAAGGATATCCCATCAACAAACACGTTGACGAATGTATCCAATTAATAAACCACATGTTCAAAGGTCAAGGTCATACTAGCTACCATTATACATTGTCCCCCAGCAATGCCTTTTTTTAATTCAATGGATGTAAAAGTCTGAAATGTAAATAAGAGTTGCTAAAACTCATTTTTCTATAAATCCTTGACTTGAACCCTTTCTAGAGTGCCTAATGTTGACATCCAAGTAATTAATATTGTTCTTATCAAAATTAAAGATGAATTTGAGAAAGACAGTAGAAATATTCAGATAGTTTATAAACTCAGAAATTTTGTTCCCTGGACCTTTTCATAGGATACAGAAATCATCCAGGAATCTCAAGTATACCCTACAAAATTAATAAGACTTAAAAACAAAAAAACACTTCCCAAACCAAAAGTACCAAGTTGACATAAAATGTGGGTACACACTACCCCCCCCCCACCCACCATTTCAACTCCTTTTATCTGTTTAAATATCTCTCCCTCAAAAAAATATAATTATTTTCCAGGACCAAGGAAACAAAATCCACAATTAGATTAATCTTCTCACCTGACAAAAAATCACAGTCAATAAGGCAGTTATGGAACAGGACAAATCCTCCTTCTGTATAAATGCACAAACAAATCAGCTACATTGATTGTTAAAAAAAATACTTTTTCATTCCATAAATCATCTGTGTGTCTTCTTAAGAAGTCACATGAATCCTTAAGGAGGTGAGGCAATTTAAGAAGTACAAGTTTCAAAGTTATGTCAACAAAAACAGCCAGGGGTAGGTCTTAGACCCCTGGTACAGCTGGCCTAAAGGGTGGGGAATAATGTTTTATGACTTTTAGAGATCCCAAAATAGTTGGGATCACTCATTTAGACATTCTCAAAAGGTTGTATGTTACTGGCAAAATCTTATTATTGAAGAGAAGGCATTTCAACACCAAAAATATTTTCATGGCTTTTAGGGGGGTCCCAAAATAGTTGGGATCACTCATTTAGATATTCTCAAAAAGTTGTATGTTACTAGCAAAATCTTATTATGCAAAATAATTTCTTCCAACACCAAATCTATGTTACTGTATGCAATGTTCACTTTGCTTCTTGAACCTGAAGTATGTGTCAGCATTATGTAGAATAGTTAAATGCATCAAAGAGAACTATCCCTGCACCTTTATTTAGCTTTATAGTATGTTTCAAATGTATTCTTCATAAGTTAATCTAAAACTTTTTCTTGCTTACTCAAATTCCCCTTCCTAGTATATTTATTTTCCTTAGCCAGAGATAAAGGACATCAACACATGCCTCCTGAAATGTCTGAATAACAGGATGCAGGGCAGGGTTAAAAACAAACTTTTCTTTCTCATGACAGCATTTTTCTGGTTTTCTCTGTTACTCATATTGCCACTCAAAATAGAGTTTTAAAAATGTACACTAAGGTTTGATTTCTTTATGAACAATTTCATTTTGACTAATGAGTCTACCACATCAAAACATTTAGGCAGTATGCATTTTAATTCCTTCTCAAGTAAGGAAAAATGGTTATGGGTAAAAGAAATTTGACTATAATCAAAGATAATGTAATCATCAAGAGAAATCATAAATACCATTTCTTGCCCCTCACCTTCTTTCTCCCTTGGTATCCTTTCTGTTTGTTTTGTTTGGTATAATAAACTGGTTCTTCTCTCATGTTGGTACTTGGGTCCATAAAACCAAAAAATCCTAATCATTCTTCATCCTAGGGTTATCTAAGTTTTCATCCATCATTCCTATCATAAGCCTGAAAAACTGTATCACCATTGTTAAAGTGCAGTTTAAAATACACATAACATTAATTACCTTTAATTTTAACAAGAATAACTTCAGGATGTGCAAAATATTTTCTTTTTATTTAAATCCACATATGTCAGTGCTGGGAGACTATCTACACAATTTAAAATCTCTAAAAGACTCCCTCCTCTGACTCTACTAGTGTCATAAAATACAAAATTATATTTTTATTTTCCTTAATTTGATAAATATGCTTCACCTGTAGTGATTGAGTTTTCATTCATTAGGTATAAGTGGCATTTCACGTGTAGGTGCGATCCAAGACTTTGTGATTACAGTCTTTAGAACAGAAAATATTAAGACAATTAAAAGAATAATACCAGGTTTTATACCTTGTAATATACCAGTTTCCAGGTTACCAAATACACTGCCCAACCATCTAAAAAAAATGTCCAATCTGAGAACTACTGTCCAAATATCTGGCCTTCTGCTCCAGGGCATTGGCCAACTTTCCCTGTTTATTATGGTAGTCAGTAATACAAGAACAATGATTTTTATGGGGGCATGACACCCCTTTTCTAGTAGGCATTATATCGAATGCCAGTTGGCTCTGTAACACTACAGTTCATATTGCAGCCATTATTTCATTTGTCATTGTGATGTGATATGAAGTATGATTAGCTACCTCCTGAAGAATTTGAGGAAGCACGGTGATTTCAGGCATTGTCCTTTGTGCTCCATACCCAGGAATTAACTGAAAATACTTGCTTTGTCCAGTGGATTACTCACTTATTTCCCAGCCTACCTGCTGGTGGATGTTTGAAATGTTGAATAGCAGGAGTAATATAGTCTACAAAGCAACATCCAGACCAGTTTGTAGGTAACCAGGGGTAGGCATGCTCACCACAAATGTAGTAACAATCCTCATGCCCATGCCATGCCCCCAGTCATATCATTTTAACTGTAAAGAGTTCAACACACTTTCATTTCCAGTGTCATTGTATTTGTTGATTGCCACTGGCACAGTCCCATTTCTGGCATAACATATGCCCATGATTTGTGGTGGCAAGCTGAAGAGAAACAACCTTTAAATATTAGTCAGAGTACACCAGATTAGATCAGTGTCAATAAGTTCTTTTTCAAATGTTACCTATGATGCAGGAATTGGAATCATGGGGATCCCTGCCTTAGAATGTCAAGGTATATTCAAACAAACAACAGTTTGTCACAGCGTACTGTCAAAGAACCAACAGGAAACTGATTTTCTCTTGACCAGGTTATTAAAGGAAACAGCAACAAAAACAGCGCAAAAGTACCTGCTGTCATCAGATTCATCATGCGGTGCTATTTTATTTGAATTTTCTCCTTATATGTTTCACTGGGCAGATGATTTGTCCTTCACACTTCGATCTTCTTTCACCAGCAATGATGATTTGTCTGGAGCACACAGCAGGTGTTCTTACAGCGAGACGAGTGAACTCAGGTTGGTTGTCTTGCACAGTGGACAGCAGTCAGGGTGGTGAGGATTACAAAGCAAAATGCCTTTTCACCTCTGACTTAAACGGTTTGTTATTTCAAAGGTTTTCACATAAACCCAGTCACCCAGCTGCAGTTGGTGACAGGGCTAGTCAGGTAATGGAGGAAGAGATACTAGTGTAAGAAATGAATATTTTCTTTTTATTATCCATTAGAGTTGAACTTTTCATCTGACACAGGGGGAGCAAATGGAAGGGCTATAGGTCTTCCCATTAATTTTTCATAGGGTCTCAATTTCCTTGTAGAATTCAAAGTGTCTTTGACCATTTAAATTTTGTTTAGTACAAATCTTTTTAAACAGGGTCCCATTAACCCTCTCTACTAGTCCAGATGATTGTGGATGGTTGGGACAATGAAGACTAAAATTAAAAAACTGATTACAGAATCTGCTTTGTGACATGGGAGAACTTTTACAAAACATACAGATTACAAATAGAACATTATTCTAAATTATGTACTTTAGTCATCTGGACAAAAGTCCAGCTCTACATTAACAAAAGGTCCCCAAGGTGGTGGTAGCTGACAGTGTATTTTAAACAATCGCACAGCAATTAACATACCGAAGTATCAAAGAGGAGACATGAGTGGTATACCAACCTCAGGTAATTTGATTAAATAAAGCTGCCTTACCTGCATGGGCTAGTAAAAGATATGCCCTTACCAGGTAAGGTGGCAAGGAGGCAGGCATCACCAGTTGGCCGTCTGGATGTTGCCATACTCCATTACAGGATTTAATATATGTGTCTTGGAGCCATTTCTGAACTTCTCCCTGTGATGCCTCAGCTTGAAAACTGACTATATTAAAATCAGACATATTATTATTAGAGTTTTACAATAGCATTACATAAGAGTTATTACTTTTATAATCTACTTGGTGGCATAACCTGCCAAATTATCTATGCACTTTTAGTAAGCAATCAATGAAAATTTTTAACAGCAAAAAAACCCCACTTTTTTTTCTTCATTTTGAGCAGGTACGTCTTCAGTTTGATCTGGTGCTGTGGATAGGAATGTCCTTTAAGTCTTTTCTAGAAGAAAGCAGATAACTAGTCTCTCTCTCTCTCTCACACACACACACACACACACACACACACTCTAAACCATTCTCAGCAATAGATAACAAGGATGACGGATTTAAAATAGAACAGCATATCAGAGAAACAGACGGATCAGGAAAAGAAAAAGTTCACATTTATATTTAGTCAGACGTGCAGACAAGAGGGGTTGAGTTTCATTTTAAGTAATAAAGATGATTCATAGTGAGGGATAGCTACTGTAATATCCTACACTGAGATATTAAATGACCAAGGTAACGTACCTGAGGTAACCATAGCTGTAATTGTTTCTGTTGACACTTTGTGTCCTTTTTCTGCAAGGATAGTTTAAAAGATGCAGGGTCCTCTGCTAACACTGCTGAAAAGAATCAGATGCTATTAGCTAATCATTTACATATTGCACTAACACACACCCACCTGGAAATATCACATCCTTTAAATATATATTTGTTTAGAATTTGAGGAAAGAAAAAAAAATGAAAGATACAGTGCATCCTTATGGGAACCGTGTTCAGGTATACTACTGTCCCTTATAAGTCAAAGTAAACAGAAACGGACTTTCAGAATGGATAAGTAGAGAAAAGAATGCTGAACAGAGGTGTTACAGAAAAAATATTTCACTGGAGATGATTATCAACCAAGTATTGTTGCTATTTTTGCAACCACAGAAAAAGTTGGTAATACTGCACTGTTTACAGACCTTAGATCTGGTTCAAACCTATAAGTATTTTATTATATATTTTTTTATTTTTACAGGGAGAATAGGAGTATTACAAAGACTTTTAGCTGGCACTATTTATTTCTTGTATCAAAGACTGCATTACAGGTTTGATTTCCTGTTGTGCTTCTGATTTCAGTGGATACCATGAAATTTTAGGGAGGGGTTTTGATAGATTCAATTTGATTTTTACAGGTTTTGCAGATTTTAATATACCTACTTTATTAGCATGCTTAACCCATAAGTTAGCAGGTACCTGCTGCAGCAGTTTTCAGTTGTCTGTATGCCTTCAAAATGCTCCTCCCAGCTTTTGCTAAGAATTGTAACACTTTTCCCCACTGATTCTGCTGGAATGTAGTGTACAGCAAATGGTACCATCCAGCTCACACAGAAGATTCACTGGCGCAGTTGTACTCAAAGAAAATAATTATTTTCCTGTCAATCGGATGTAAATAAATGGGTATAGGACCTACAGACACTGGATCCTACCCAGTTTGGCTTTGTTAAGGGCAGACCCTGCCACTTAAACCTGGTCGATTTCTTTGAAATAGTCACCAAGGCCACTGATGAGGGGAAGGTGGTCCACACAGCCTACCTGGACCTCGCAAAAGCCTTCGATACAATACCTCACTCGGGCATTATAGATAAGCTCACCAGCTTAAATATAAACCCCTATGTCACTAGATGGGTTGCAAACTGGCTCAAGTACAGAACCCACATGGTTAGAATTCCTGGAGCCATGTCAGACTCCAAACCAGTTACAAGTGGCGTCCCACAAGGCTCAGTCCTGGGACCTCTCCTGTTTGGTATATATTTCTCGGAGGTACAGGCCAACACAAGGACTGTGGCTGACCAAGTTCGCAGATGACTGCAAACTGGGTGCTATAATTGACTCTCCAGCTGACACAAGCATCCTCCAAAAGGGCCTCATAGAAACAGACAACTGGTGCCAGAGCCATGGCCTCAAGCTAAACGCCAAAAAGTGTATAGTCATCCCCTTTGGCAAAAACAAAGTGCCCACAAATTACCACATAGGTGGAAATCCATTAAGTACGGAAGAAGTAATTAGGGACCTGGGGACCCAAGTTGATAGCAATCTCTCATTTGACAACCACGTGGCCAAAGTGGTTAGAAAAACATTTTATATAGCCCACCTAATCATGAAGGGATTCACATCTAGATCAGGGAGGTCATCGTGCCTCTTTACTCATCCCTCATCAGGCCCATAATTGAGTACAATGCCCCTTTTGGGATGTACTTTACCAGACACCTGCAGCAACTGGAAAGACCCCAAAAGTACCTCAGCAAGAGGATCAAAGGGCTCAAACAGATGCCATATGCTGCCCGGTTAAAGAAACTCCAGCTCTACTCAGTGGCATACCGCCTGCTCAGAGGCGATCTGTGCCTGACGTATAAAGCCATGTCCAACCCAGAATTAATGGCCATGCTGCACCTCAGAAAATCCAAATCCCATCGAGCTACGCACTCAAGAGACTTGAACCTCAGCACTGAAATAAATAGGACATGCTGGAGGGACAGATTCATAACCCAGAGGCTCCCTTCACTCTGGAATAAAATCCCACTCCAGGTTAGGCAGAGTCCCTCACTGACTCTCTTCAAGAGGAATTTTGATGAGTGGATGGGGTATCATAGGTTTACCCCGGGTATCACTTCTATGTCACTGTTAGACAGAGGCACAGTATACTAACCTCGAAAAAGGGCATAGAAAATTAATTTAAAATGGGTGGCAAAAGCCAAACACACTCTGGCTAGGCTTATAAATGCCCTAGGGCAGATAGCCTAGTATGAACCTATGAACCTAAAACAGAATATGTAACAGTAGCATTTGTTACACCAACTGCCTTTTACTTTGTTCCTATATTGGTATTTAACTGTCTGAAGTAACTTTTAATAAAGACCTAGTGTTTTCAGTTCCACCAATTACAGAATTGGCTTTGCATTTATTTCTACTTTAACATAGGGTCCTTTTTGATCCACTGGCAGCAAAGGGTCAAGATTTATTTTTGTTTATTACCCTGCCATAGTCAGTATGGTGATTTGCAGCACTTAATAAGGACTTTAAATCTTTTTCCTGCCAGTCTATAAACACTTGCTTCATTTGATTTTGTACAGGGTTTGCAAACACTGCACAAAGGTAGCAGCAATAGCTGGTTTAGCTTGTTCATTTGGGTCTGATCTTTTTGAATGTTTAGCAAACACTGCTTTAAGATGACTCAAATAATCTGCAGGGGCATTATCTTTATTTTGCCTACATGCCTGACACACTTTTGTAATCTAACAATACTATCCTTTTATTTATTAGTGCATTTTCTGTGGGAGTGAAATTTATTTTAGCCTTTTCAAGTAACTGTGCTCTTATTCCATTTAAAGCAACTTCCTGAAACATCTGGTTTAAATCCGTCAAAGTAGGCTTGTAATGTTTTTTAAATTTCACCTTAAACCTTCATGGATTCCAGTTAGAAAACATTTAGACATAGCATGCAAATCAGTATTAGACCCCCCCCCATTTTTTCCCTTTTTTAAGGTGCCAAAAAAAATAGTCTGCAGAGGCAATAGCCTCTTGTCCTTTTCTATCATGTGAGTGCTTGTGATGAGCCACAGGAATGTCAAAGACCAGTGCTCCTGTTGGAAAGGTAGAAGCTCGTTGAGAATGATAGGAAGAAGAAAGAAAAACCTTTTTAACTGCAGATGCGTGTTCTAAAGATGAGAACTGAACAGGAGAACTAAGTTCAGACGTAACAGTACCACGCTAAATGTGTTCAAAAATGCAGAGGTTTGTGAAACAGTAGAATCTTGTACAGGGGTCACCTGTACCGGTACATATGGGAGTGGGGTGCAGTAGCTACTGGAGGATTATCATCCTCTTGAGACGTCTCTGCTTTTTGGCCATCCTTAGTTTTTTTTTTCCCCCAAACCTGCCAAAACAGGATAAAAGGATCCCTTTTTACTGGTCTGTACTGCTTTAACATCCTTTTACTTGTTGCAACAGCTGTTTATTAGCATCCTGTAACCCCCTTAATGCTGACTTTTTCCCTTTCAAGAGCTTCGGTATACGAAGAATGAAATACTGACATTTGTTACTCACTTAATACCTTTCAAGTTCATGAATTTATTTCTGTTATAAGTTTCATTTAATGGAAATACTCAACCAGAACAATTCTTAGTAAGCAGAAACCAGTCATGCAAATGTTTACAACTTCCTTTATTTTAACTGTGATACATAAAATATGCAGTTGTTCCCTTTTCAGGGATTCAGTCTTGCTTGCTTATCTTTGTCTCTCTTTAAAAAAAAAAAAAAAAAAAAAAAAAAAAAAAAAAAAAAAGTACAGTTTTGTACCTACCATAAATGTAGATGTTCGAGGATTCCCTTGCTGCAGTCCTGACAATTGGGTATAGTCCGCGTCCCAGTCGGCCCGAATACCAGAGTATAAGGCTGACGTCGGTCATGGCGCCTTAGACTGACGTCAGTACGTCAGGGTACTAATGCGCATGACCGACGTCATTTCCTCAGTCTTTTCTTGCCCCAGATGTCAGAAGACCCAAAAGACAAGTCCCAAAAACAACCTGCACCAAAAACATGTACAATATATACAGTAATATATACACAAAATATAAGCAAGTAAACTCACCTACACAACCACCCTGAAACACAGAGGGGAACGCGGGTAAATTGGACTGCAGCAAGGGAATCCTCGAACATCTACATTTATGGTAGGTACAAAACTGTACTATGTTCTTCGTCTTCCCTTGCTGCAGTCCTGACAATTGGGTAGAATCCCAAAGCAGAGGTAAGGGAGGCTGGCAAATTATAAAGTAGCAGGAGCTGACAACATGCCTTGTAAAACAGCTGTGGCAAAACCAGCTCTAGTCTTAGAGTATATAGGCAGGTGATAATGCCTAGAGAAAGTATGCACTGAACTCCAAGTAGCTGCCTCCAGAATATCCTTAGTTGCCACCCCCCTTAGAAATGCTGTTGAAGTGGCAGTAGCCCTAGTGGAATGAGGCCTAATCCCAGCTGGAACCTCTTTGCCATGATGGGAATAACAAAATGCAATGCAAAAGCCAATCCACCTAGAAATAGTTTGTTTTGACACAGGCTTGCCCTGTGAACTTAAAGCAAAAGAAACAAGTAACTGCTGAGACTGCCTAAAATCTTTAGTCCTGCTCAAATAATAACGCAATTGCCTGTGTACATCTAAAGTGTGCAAAATCTTTTCCCCTTTATTTTGAGGATCTGCAAAAAACGTAGGCAAATGAATAGTTTGGTTTAAAGCCACACTAGAAACCACCTTAGGCATAAAGGAAGGATTAGTGCGCAATGATACCCTGTCCTTATGGAAAATCAAAAGGGCTCTACTGCCATAAGGGCCTGCAACTCAGACACCCTTCTTGCAGAAGTAATAGCCAACAGAAAAGCAGTCTTCCATGACAAATATTTCAATTCAGCAGTAGCTGCAGGCTCAAAAGGTTGTAGAGTAAGTTTTTCCAACACAAAATTGAGATCCCAAGCAGGAGTAGGAGCTCTATGGGGTCTTATATTCTTTGCCCCTCTAAGAAACTGCTTGAACAAAGGATGCGAAAACAAAGGTGGGTCACAATCATAGTGAGCTGAAATTGCTGCAGCATGAATCTTTATGGAAGAGAAAGACAAACCTTTGTCCAATAATTCAGTAAGATATTGAAGAGCCACACTCAAATTAGGCTCTGAAATCTCCAAATTCTTTGCTGTACTCCAAAACAAAAATCTCTTCCATTTTTCTGCGTACACTCTCCTAGTACTAGGCCTTCTAGCTTCCATAATCACATTTAAAACTTGTTGAGGAAGCTGAGACCTACCATGCTTCAACACAGAATATGCCAAGCTGTGAGATGAAGAGATGGAAGCTTGACATTGAGCAGATGACCGTCCTTCTGAGATAACAGATGAGGAATCAGAGGTAAAGGCCATGGAGGCTTCTTTACAAGACTCCTTAGAAGTGGGTACCAGTGTTGCCGAGGCCAATCTGGAGCTATCAAAATCATCCTTGGCCTGTCCTGTCTGACCTTTAGTAATACCTTTGGAAGAAGAGGTAGAGGTGGAAAGGCATAGACATGAAGGTTTTTCCAACTGAAAGACAGAGCATCCACTTTCCAAGCTGTGTGATGAAACCCCTTTGTGCAATACTTTGGCAGCTGGTGGTTTAGTGGAGAAGCGAACAGATCTATGTCTGGAGTTCCCATGACACTGTCAATTTCTGAAATACATGAAGATCCAGTTTCCACTCGTGGGGATCCATGATTTGTCTGCTTAATACATCTGCTAGGAGTTCTGTGCTCCTGGCAGAAACCTTGCCTGAAGAGTCAGTTGCAGGCTTAACGCAGTCTCCCATAGAATCATTGCTTGCCTGCATAGAGGATAAGAATGTGTTCCCCCTTGCTTGTTGATGTACCACATGACAGTTGTGTTGTCTGTCAGAATCAACACCTGCCCTGGAAGAAGTAACTCCTTGAACGCCATCAATGCAAACTGGACTGCTAACATCTCCTTCATGTTGATATGTAGATGCTGTAGTCTGGCAGGCCACTTGTCTTGTATCCACTTTCCATTTAGATGAGCTCCCAAGCAGTGTCCGAGGCATCTGTCGTTAAAATCTGACTCGCCTCTGGCCGGGTCACAGAGAGTCCCTTGTTTAGGTGACATTCCTGAGCCCACCACAAGAATTCCTTTTGAAGGCAAGGTATTATTTGAATGACAGTGTCCAAATCTTGGCAGTGCTGTGTCCATACATTTTGAGATACCATTGCAGCTTCCTCATATGCAGTTTGGCATTGGGAAGCACCAGAATACAAGATGCCATGAACCCTAATGCTTGAAGGACTGTCCTTGCAGTCAGCACGGACTGATGAGATAGTTGATGGAAGTAAAGTGACAGACTCTTTTGTTTGTCCGGGGTTAAAAGGCCATCTGGGCTGCTGTATTCAGTCTCACACCCAGAAAGCACATGTCTTGAGAGGGTACTAGACTGGACTTTATTTCGTTCACAGAATACCCTAGGCATCTTAGCACTGCTATGACATATTCCAGATGCTGTAGAAGGTGTTCCTTTTCTTGAGCCAGAATCAGGCAGTCGTCCAAGTAAGGATAAATTTGAATGCCTTGAAGCCTGAAGTAAGCTATCACTGGAGCCAGAACCTTTGTGAATACTCTGGCAGTAGATAAGCCAAAGGGCAATGCAGAGAACTGATAATGAAAATCTCCAGTTGAAACCGCAGATACTTTCTGCAACTTAGCCTTATGGGCACATGAAGGTAAGCTTCCTTGAGATCCAAAGTTACCATCCAGTGATCCTTGCCCAGCAGAGGTAACAGTTGCTGTAACGTCAACATCTTGAACTTGGGAATGTCCAGATAAGTGTTGAGGATAGATAAATCCAAAATTGGTCTCCACGTGTTCCCTTCTTTGGTACTAGGAACAGGCGAGAATAAAATCGAAGCCCCTTTCTGACACAGGGACTGGCTGAATAGCCCTATCTGGAGTAACTGAGAAACTTGCTTGTGAGCCTCTTTTCTTTGTGGAGGAGGAACATCGGGCATGCCTTTGAAAGGGGCATTGTGTGGAAATAAAATCTGTACCGTGATGAATGATATCCAGCACCCATCTGTCTTGAGTGATTAAATCCCAATTTTCTTTGAAAAGAGACAATCTTCCTCCCAAAGGAGCTGCCAGGCGAGAGTCCACTGGCAGCTGAAAAGGCAGGTCATTGGTTCTGCTTACGAAAGGACTGACCCCTGCCCTCACCAGAAGTCTGAGCAGGTGAACTGTCTGATCTAGGCCTAAACGAACCTTGAGCCCTGCCCTACCACGTCTAGACCTACCCCTAGACTGGGAACCATAAGCAGGATATGTCCACCCCTTAGCAGGCCAATTTCTACTAAACTTGGAGGCTGCACCTGCAAAAATCTTTAACAGTCTGCATAGACTTAGCTTTGTCCTCCATTTTCTTTAAAACTGCTTCCACAGGCGGTCCAAACAACACATCAGACTGTAAAGGAGCATCCAAAATCCTGGTCTTAACATGCTCAGCTAAATTCTGATCCTTCAACCATGCATGTCTGCGAAGAACAGAACTAGTAGCAGCCACCCTCGAGGAGGCCTGAACAGCATCAAAACCACACTGCAAAGAATGCTTACCCACTTGTTCAGACACATGAACCAAATCCAGCAATTCTTTACACTCAATACCTTCCGCCAAAGCATCCACCTTAGATTTCAATTGTGAAAGGAGATAATTCTGATATTTCAGCATATGAAATTGACAATTCAACGCCTCATGGCTAGAGTGGAAGAAGTATATACTTTCTTACCCCACCTATCCAAAGCCCTTGCCTCTTTATCAGAGGGTACAGGATTTTTAACCACAGAAGCTTTAACACCTTTAGGCCCCTGAGAAACAGTTTCTGGGTCCGCCCTGGGACTCTTAAACAAATACTTATGAGCTTGGGCACCCTATAATACCTATCAGGCTTAACAGGAGCAGGAGGCAAGGAATCAGGGTTCAGAGAAGCCTCTGCAAAACATCCTCCACCACATTCAACACAGGAGGAATAGCTAAGGGCCTATGCTGGGGCAAAACAAGAATTCCCTAAGCCTTTTTCTGGAGTCAGAGTAATCTTGGCCTTCCCATTTAAAGTGCTCCCTCATGGAGTGAAGAGTCTCTGAAAATGAAAAATCCTCAGGAGGAGAAGCTGAAGGAGTGGAATCATCCACATCAGAATCAGAATAAGTAGGAAACTCTTGCAAGTCTTCCACAGAAGACTCTGAAGCCTGTGAACACTGTTCAAAACTATCAAACTCCTGTTCCACCCTAGGCCTCTTATCAGGTGGGGCATAGAACCTCTAATCAGAGTAATCAAATCTTCTGCCATTTTAAGCATATGTTTCTTAGGCACAGAGCCCGAAATGCTAGGAGAAGCCCCTACAGAAGCTGAACTTGGCCTTCATTTAGACATAGCATGCAAATCAGTATTAGACCCCCCCCCATTTTTTCCCTTTTTTAAGGTGCCAAAAAAAATAGTCTGCAGAGGCAATAGCCTCTTGTCCTTTTCTATCATGTGAGTGCTTGTGATGAGCCACAGGAATGTCAAAGACCAGTGCTCCTGTTGGAAAGGTAGAAGCTGGGTGAGAATGATAGGAAGAAGAAAGAAAAACCTTTTTAACTGCAGATGCGTGTTCTAAAGATGAGAACTGAACAGGAGAACTAAGTTCAGACGTAACAGTACCACGCTAAATGTGTTCAAAAATGCAGAGGTTTGTGAAACAGTAGAATCTTGTACAGGGGTCACCTGTACCGGTACATATGGGAGTGGGGTGCAGTAGCTACTGGAGGATTATCATCCTCTTGAGACGTCTCTGCTTTTTGGCCATCCTTAGTTTTTTTTTTCCCCCAAACCTGCCAAAACAGGATAAAAGGATCCCTTTTTACTGGTCTGTACTGCTTTGTTAACATCTTTTACTTGTTGCAACAGCTGTTTATTAGCATCCTGTAACCCCCTTAATGCTGACTATTTTTCCCTTTCAAGAGCTTCGGTATACCAAGAAAAAAATACTGACATTTGTTACTCACTTATGTAATACCTTTCAAGTTCATGAATTTATTCCTATCATAAGTTTCATTTAATGGAAATACTCCACCAGAACAATTCTTAGTAAGCAGAAACCAGTCATGCAAATGTTTACAACTTCCTTTATTTTAACTATGATACATAAAATATGCAGTTGTTCCCTTTTCAGGGATTCAGTCTTGCTTGCTTATCTTTGTCTCTCTTTAAAAAAAAAAAAAAAAAAACTTACCTTACAGATCCTGGAAGTTTAGAGGAAAGAAAAAGAACTATACCAATTCACACACCATTCAGGAAGGGAAGGGTAAGACAGAGGAGAGGTTTTGATCAGGCTTTTTCCATAGCACCCGCTTACTTTCATTGCATCACGAGCTCAAATTGCGATTGGGATAATTGTGTCCAGAAATTACCACTCTTTTGGACCCTTTGAGGGTAGTCACACAGTCACACCTGGACTTGATTTGACAACAGACACACTTGCATTTCAACATGCTGTAGGCACATAAATTTGAATTAACTCTACTTTTAACTTTTCTCTCTCTCTCTCTCTCTGCAATCATAACATCACACAACACAGACATCAGTCGTACATTAAAATAGCAGAAAGCAGTCATACCTCTTACCTTTTTTCCTGAGAATACCGCCCTTGACACAAGGCACCTCCTTGTGTTTATTTTATATAAATTTAACTTTTTAAGACTTGTGGGAACCACCCACTATTACTTTTACATGCAACAAGCAAGCAAAGTTCTGTCATTCTGCAAGGCAGCAGGTACCACATACTGAACAAGTAACTCGGTCATTCAACAAACAGGAACCTCATATACTTAAAAAGCAAAGTCAGGCATTCACCAAAACAGTAATTAAAAGCAAGGTCAGTCACTGAATAAAACAGGACATATGATGTACTTAAAAGCAGTCAGTCATTTAACATAGTACACAATATATATTTAAAAGCAGCCATTTAACAACACAATAAACACATTGCCACTATTACTTTGAACTGCAGTTTCTTTCTTTTTTTTTAAAGAGGAAAGAAAGAAAAACATTTTTTCAAAAGCCATTTTACCATGTTTAGCCTATATGTCTGCACACCCTGAACAGTTACGTGTCCGAGCTCTGACCATTCCATACGAACAGTGTGGAATTCACAGAAGAACTTTCTGTGCTGGGCCCTTTATTATTTATTCCACAGTGTTCCGCAGCAAGATCAAAGTTCAGACTGCAAGCACAGCACCAGAATGTTAAACTGCAGTTTAAAATATACATAAATAACATTAATTACCTTTAGTCTTGAGGCAAGAACAACTCTTCAAGATGTGCAAAACATTTTCTTTGTATTTAAATCCACATACGTCAGTGCTGGGAGACTATCTACACAATTTAAAATCAGTCTCACCAAGCAGCAAAAATACACACGCTATTTAATTTCTTATCAGTATCATGCATGCAGAATACTGACGTGATCAAATAGGATTTCTGCAGACCCTCATGCTTCTCGCTTAGTGCTGCACACGAACAATCATGTTTTTTAGTACCAATATTGTTTTAGAAAAACACCAGCCACAATAATGTTTTAGAAAAACACCAGCCACCTGGCTTGTTAATTAGTGTTGTTTCCTGACCTTGTACATTTTAGTACCAGTACATTCTAACTCCCCAACATTCCTTGTAACTACCCATCCCAGCCTGGGAAGGTCAGGGCTTACATACAGTGTGTTCTTTCTTGTTTTCAGAAACCAGTCTTTAAAAAAATTCTTAACCCTTTCAGCACTACTTTCTTTTTACATTCAGTCATCTGTTAATACACTTGCAGCTTGATATTAGAATGCAGTTGTGAAACACTCAGAACTACAATAAGTATTTGTGGTTTACATAACTATGCATCTATACTACATATCATTTTTAACATGAACAAATATTAAATAATTCATTAAACATATTTGTGAAGAAATTGTAAGTTAATATGCATTTTGTGTAGAATAATCATGACAGATGCATTTTTCTGTAACACCATCTTGTACACCACTAGATATAAAACTTGTCATTGTTTTTTAAACATCCTTTTTCATTTTCAATGGATAAGCTGTCTTGTTGCTATGCTGCTTGGTATCTCTGGCTAACTTCTTTTTCCTCATTACAAAACTGTCACATATTTTATCAGTTCCATTAAAAATATTATCATAATAGGATTTGTAATGGCCAAATAACAGGTGGTTTTAGCCAGCCAAGTTATGAAAAGAAACAAGACTTGTAGCAAAGGATATTCAGTGTATACTCTTTTGTAGCTTTCAGACTGTGCACATCAAAGTAGACTGGCAAATATTTGAGTGGCTCAAATTAACAGCAGTCCAAGGCAGAACTTGTAGTAAAGTATATTTAGTGTGGGCTCTTGTGACTAGGAGGTAGTAATTGGAGTGCATCTATTACCTTCTAAACATTTCCCCTTAGATGAGACAGCAGTGGGTTAGTCATTCAATTCTGTAGCATACAGATAATAGTGGCACCACTGCATCCATTAACGGTAGGACCACAGTTGTTTGCCCCAATGTTCATAACTGGTACTCATATTAAAAGCTTCAAAAAGCCAGAATGTTAATCAGCTTGTACATTTTTGGACATGTTTCATAACACCATACAATCCCATGTCTTCTGTATCAAAACACATCATTCCCATGGCAACCTCTTCCTATTAAAAAAAAAACTAGAATAATTTTGTAGTTTTACTTGGCCATTTTAATTACAATGTGTTCACTAACAGATGAGGATGAGAAAATATATTAAAACACCAATGCAAACCAGTCAATTATTTATTTAGTTAACAAGAATGATCAGACAAAACTTGGTAGCTTTCAAAGGTGTTAACAGAGCTCTGGACAGATTATCTGACTTGCTCACAAGAAAACAGACAAGTTACAGTGACTGTACAGAATTCTTAACTTTAATCAAATACTTACAACTGTTGCAAAGAATGAAAGCAGAAAGAATACCATGACATTAGAATGGCTTGGAACATTTTTTTTCTTATAAGTAAAAAACAAAAGGCTGCAAAGGCAAGGCTCCAGCTTCTCAACTCAAAACAGTAATAAAATTCTGCAGCAATTGAAGAATGTTATAAACTGAAAACAGAGATCCAAGTTCCACAGTTGCACTGCTTTAATGGCACACAAGCACTTTCACTACTAGCTTCTTCAGGTGTATATCAACCATTTGTAAAACACACCCTTTATAACAATTATTCTAATCACATGACAGTTTGACTTTTAAAAGGATATGCTCACTAATGACAAATACATACATACATAAGAATACATAAAAGATTCCATATAAAAATATATATCAATCTAAGAAATAGAAATAACTATACATATAAAAATAGATATAAATATATAAACATAATTATCTACGTAAAGGTTTATTATTCAAAATGGGTCTCATAGGAACATGGTCATTTAGACCATGTCCTACACTAGCTCTTAGTCTAACAATCCAGTTAGCTTCCACCTCTTCAGTTCTAGCTTTAATATCACCCCCTCTTCATTTCTAGCTTTAATATCACCCCCTCTTGGATTCATACAAGTTCTACCTACTACCATAAATCTAAAAACATGTTGTTCATTTGTGCTTACTATATGCTTCGCTAAAGCATTAAAACTACTTTTCTTTTTATGTGATGCACATGCTCTCGAATTCTATCTTTAAGTAGTCGATCAGTCTTACCTATGTAGAATTTACTACATACTTGACAGGTAGCCAGATAGACAATGTGGGGGGTATCACAACTGGCACTAACTCTCAATATAAAAATCTCTCCTGTGTCAGGATGTCTGAACTGTGTTTCTTCAGAAATGTATCTACAATATTGATATTTTCCACATGGACTGGTCCCTACTTCTTCCATTTTTTGTACTTGTTCTCTAGTTATACATAGTCTTCTCCTGGTGAGTCCATTTACCATCAAAAAAGCCTTCAAGAATGTAAGACTTTAGTAGTTAACTTGTCCTCACATAGATTATCAGACTTTGAAATTAATGTCTTAAAGAAAAGGCTTTCTTTTATACCAACAGCGGATATGGACATTACTGAAATTGTATTTGATCTGAAAATGTTCACTCGCAATTTAATGTTAAACACACTGTACAATGATAAGAATGTAAATGAGGATATATGTTTTAAGAAACCTAGTTTGTTTATACCCAGAGTTCTTTAATTAATGCATTTGAACAGATTTGCTTAGCAGATATTTATAAAGTTTGCTATAAGCAAATAAGCAATAGAGGTAGTAGTAAATGGCATAATTTAAGCAAGGATGAATTTAAAGCTTTACAGAATTTACAAAATGACCCCTCATTAATGATAAGGCCAGCTGATAAAGGTGGGCAAATTGTAGTCATGAATAGAAATGACTATGATATGACTATGTTTGAGCTATTAAATGGCACAGAATTTTATCATTTAATTTCATCCATGCATGTGAAGAAAATGATTATATTGGTTCAGAATGAAATTCCACATATAGAGAAAATGGGTCTCATAGATGAAAGTTTAAGATATTTTTTGATACTTAACCCTACTATTCCTAGCATCCAAGGATTGCCTCAGTTGCACAAATGTTTGCTTAATCCCCCCATGAGACCAATTGTAGCAGGTAGAAATTGGTGTACGGAGTCCATCTCCATTTTTTTTAGAAAAAAATCTTAGAAGTTTGATAAATAAGTCCATTTATATTTTGAGAGACACAGAACATTTTTAAGAGATTTATTTGAATATACCAGTGAAGTACGAATTACAGGACAATGCCTTTTAGTTACGTTAGATAGTTTCATTATTCACAGTTATTCCGAATGAAATTGGAATTAGAAATGTCATTAAATTATTAGAAGAAAGTGGGGAATATAGCTGTGATAAGATGCATCTCTTACAGATTTTACTGAAATTAGTTTTAGAAAATAATATTTTTATGTTTAAAGAAAAATTTTTTTGGCAATGTAATGGAGTCACGATGGGTACTTCCTGCACGAACAGTTATGCAAATGCTATAATATCTAAATGGGAGATGGAATACGTAATAGGGGGACCATTTTAGGAGATGATTCTTTTTTATAGAAGGTTCGTGGATGACCTCTTCCTATTGTGGAAGGGGTCAGTTGAGCAACTGACAGAGTTTGTGATGTTTATTAATAACTCTACGGATTTCCTTAAATTTACTGTGAATTATTCCCACGTTGGAGTTAATTTTCTGGATGTTTATGTAGAGAAAGACACTGTAGGTAAACTAAGTACAAAGATGTATAGAAAAGAGTGTCATGCTAATAAATTATTAAGGAAAGATAGCATGCACCCGAAGTATATATTTAGGAATGTTGCACAAAATCAGTTCCTAAGGTTGTCGAGATTGAATGTTAAAAAAGAAGACTTTGAAAAACAAACGGAAATGGTAAGACTTGAGCTATTAGATAGAGGATATGATGAGGGAATGGTAAAAAAAATGTAGTGGAAGTTGAGAGGTTAAGGGAAACAAGGGCAAAACCGTATTTTTCTAGATTGAAAAAATATGAACAGAATATGAAAACTGGAGATACTAATAAGTTAAGGATTTGTCTGAGCTACTCCAGGGATGTAAGGAAGTAAACCAGTGTTATTAACAAACACTAGAATATTTTAACCACAGATAATCAAGTGAGTAGGTTCTTGGATTCAAAACCGCAATTTGCCTTTAAGAATAAGAAGTGTTTAAAAAGAAGACTATGTACAACTAGAGAACAAGTACAAAAATGGAAGAAGTAGGGACCAGACCATGAGGAAAATGTCAATATTGTAGATACATTTCTGAAGAAACACAGTTCAGACATCCTGACACAGGAGATATTTTTATATTGAGAGTTAGTGCCAGTTGTGATACCCCCCACGTTGTCTATCTGGCTACCTGTCAAGTATGTAGTACATTCTATACAGGTAAGACTGATAGACTACTTAAAGATAGAATTAGAGAGCGTGTGTATCACATAAAGAAGAAAAGTAGTTTTAATGCTTTAGCGAAGCATATAGTAAACACAAATGAACATGTTTTTAGATTTATGGTAGTAGGTAGAACTTATATGAATCCAAGAGGGGGTGATATTAAAGCTAGAACTGAAGAGGTGGAAGCTAACTGGATTGTTAGACTAAGAGGTAGTGTAGGACATGGTCTAAATGACCATTCCTATGAGACCCATTTTGAATAATAGACCTTTAAGTAGATAATTATATGTTTATATATTTATATCTATTTTTATATTTATAGTTATTTCTATTTCTTAGATTGATACATATTTTATATGGAATCTTTTATGTATTCTTATGTATGTATTTGTCATTAGTGAGCATATACTTTTAAAAGTCAAACTGTTTATGTCATGTGATTAGAATTTGTTTGCGTCTTTCGGCTTTTCCCGGTTAGGGGTCGCCACAGCGGAACTCCGGTCCGCTAATGATTGGTAGTGGCTTTTTACATACCGGGTTACCAGCCCTGACACACAACCTTCAACGAAGGCACACGCCATTCACATATGCCTCCACATAGAAGACGCTCTAGCTGAGAATCGAATGGGACAACGTCTTGCTATGAGGCGACAACGCTACCTCAGCACCACCACCGCAGTATGTCATGTGATTAAAATAATTGTTATAAAGGGTGTGTTTTACAAATGGTTGATATACACCTGAAGAAGCTAGTAGTCAAAGCGCTTGTGTGCCATTAAAGCAGTGCAACTGTGGAACTTGGATCTCTGTTTTCAGTTTATAACATTCTTCAATTGCTGCAGAATTTTATCATTGTTTTAAGTTGAGAAGCTGGAGCCTTGCCTTTGCAGCCTTTTGGTTTTTACTTGTGGATTTCTCGTATTTGCATGCAAAGGCACCTGTTTTTTATTGGGCTGTTTCTTTTTCATTTTTTTTCTTATGTTTATGCATAATGAAAGTTCCATCATATTAAGAAGAGTTAAGCAATTAGGGAAGACAAAAACGTATCCGCAACCCCACTGAAATGCATAAAGTGAACCTACCTTATGATGACATTCATCTCAGTGCATGTGACATATACATTTATTTCTTTATCCTGCACATAAAAACTGAATTCTGTATTCTTGTTGCCAGCCTGTAATAACACTACACCCCAAATAAAGAGTGCTGGGGGAACATACATTAATGCAAAACTGGGCAGTCTCTAGTAACATACACTTTATAAACTATATTTCATTTAAGTCTGCTTCCTGTTACAATGCCATGACTGAATGATTTGCCAAAGGCAAGAAATTTTATTCAACTCAATAAAAATATGATTATTCTAACACTGTGTAATTTTAGAAGACATTCAAAGCTCTTTCTCTTGCTCATTTATAGATAATATCCCATTGTTGCTAAATGTAACTAAAATACATAATCACTGCATCGTTTTGTCTAAATAACATTCCACAAAAAAAAATACTGGCAGTCAACACATTGCCAGGCTCCTCCTCTTCATAAAATAAACTTTATAATGGAAGTCGTTTTATAAAGTTCAGTAGTTATATCATTATGAACACACAGGAGCATGCCAATAAACCATGTAATCCATTTAACAAACTTTTTCTGTAATAAAACTATTGCTTTGGTTTCTTAAAAAAAGTAGTTTGCAGTATAACAGCAGCTGTTCCTTATATTTTCCTTGTTTATAATTGTGCATTTACACACTAATGTGTCAGAGGCTTGGATCAGATCTGCAGCAGCTTACTGGAGATTCCAGTCCTTACAAGTTGCTCCACCTTCATGGGCACAGAAAATATCACTTTGTTTAAAATGCTACAGTTATGTAATCATAATATACAGAATAGTTGCATCACAAATGCTTCCTAAACTAATGCAGGTCAGTGATAAGAAATATTACTTAAACAAGTGTCCTGAAGTCAATGTGAAGTCAAAAGCACTAGAGCAGTAGTACCAAACAGTGGTGCCACTTGTCTTCAACATTAATGACAATCAAAACAGCACAAGCATCCCCATCCTTATCTCTTGACATGACCTTCCTGTCTCATGCATGACTCAGCATGGATGCAGACCTTGGTCCCAAGAAACAGTGTTTATTTATTTATTTTTTAACTTGGCATTATCTCCTCCTCCCACACTACCACTTAATTTCAATGCACCCTTTATTATAGTGACCTTCATGGTAAGAAGAGAGAGAAAGCTAACCTGCATGAAAATCAAACTACTCCAAGAACGGAATGGCGAAACATGGCATGATTCTATCTTGGTCAACTATAAAGTTTGCGTCCAGATGTACAGAAACAGTCTCTGTAACCCTTACAGATCTACATGTCCATCCTATTTACAAACAGCTGGATCTCAAAGACTCGCACCACAATAATTCTACATAGTACATGGTCAAGTTTAGGACTGCTGTACACTGCCCATCATGCATGGGTATCTAAATCCATCCTTAAATTTGGATCTTCCACTCCTGCAACAAAGATTCTGACCGAAGTTCAGTTTTACATTTAGACACTTCAACACACTGCAAGCATCCCAACTGCTCACTTCTGTCATTATTGTTTGTATACAGAATACCAAATGGAACAATCCTGCAGGGATAACAAACATTGTGGTACATACACTGCATTCTAAGTCAATGGCATGACTTTTCTATGTCTTGTAATGTTCTAGATTTTTAATACTACTTTATCATCACAAATGAACAGACTTGCAATAGCTGAACTACGAACCTTTGATCCACTGCTCAACAATCTGCTTGCTTGTATGATTTCCCTTCATAAGGCAACACCTTAATGCTTTTTTTTACAGGGTCTTATCTCCATACGCCAATACTCTGGAGACCTTTTACTTTCAAATGGATATAATGCAGGAATATTTTCTCTTTGACAGACAAAAACCCACTTTTACAAAACTAGGAGAAAGCAGTAAGCTATCCAAATCTTGGCAAAATGAAGGAAACAACAAAATCATATGAATTAATGATGCTGTAAAGTGCAGACAATGCTTTCATAAGCCAAAAACTATAAAGCAAACAGAAAGCCCCAAGCAACACTTTTTGCTTCTCCTCTGCGTACATTATTTCAAATTGCAAGGCACACAGAAATGGTAACGATCATTGTATCTTCACTTCCAGAAGACATTTATAACCAACCTAAAATGAAAAAGAAACAAAATGATTAATATGCAAGCTTAGTCAGTTTCTCCAAACTGTTATTAACTCTGCACCCAATTATGTTTTTTTGGATGTACCCAGCTACAACATATTATCTCAAATATCATAGCACTGTCATTTTAACTAGTGTTAACTAGTGGTAAGGGACTACTACCATTACTCTGCCAAGTCATTTCCTCCAATCATTATTTTAATTTCACTATTTACCCAGCTTGGTCTGTCTTTATAACTTAAACATGCATTAAAATAATCCTGCAACAAACTAAGTTCTAGAAGCAGACAGAAAGCAAGTAAGACTCCTTTATTTCTAGTTCCTCAAGAATTTTAATAGGATTTAAACTCTTGTTATTTATGTCACACAGATTGTTGGCCTACTAACATCCTTTCACAAGAGATTTTGTATTATATATATATATATATATATATATATATATATATATATATATATATATATATATATATATGTGTATACACACACACACACACACACACACACACACACACACACACACATCATATATAATGTGCTTAAGAACTTTGAGGATATCCCCAAGGATACTTCCCCAGGCGGAAGTCTAGGGGACACATTTCCCTCCTTAAAATCCATGTCCTCAGTGAGGTGCTCTCTGTGGGAGTCCAAGTGCCTCCTCTTGCATGTTCTCTTCCGAGGGGGTTCCTCCATCGTGGGCTCAGGGGAGGACTCAGAACAGATGACTACCCCAAGTGAGGCAGTGCCCATCTGAAAGGCACTCACAGGAGGGCTGACTCTGGATGATGAGGCCATAGCACCTAAACCCAAGAGAGGATGAGGAGGATCTAGAGGAGAGGTAATTGCCAAACTGGAGAATGTCCTCTCTACTGCCCAGAAGGCTAAAGGGATGGACAATGCTCCCCTCCCTCCCCAGCAGCCGGGGCCATCTGGGACTGGAGGTGGGACCCTGACACAGTACTGTAGCCCCTTGATGATATCGGTCCTAAGCTGTCCAATGCCAAAGCAACTAAGGATAGGCAATGGTCTGAAAACTCTGGACCCGAGCCTACTCCTAGGGAACTTGCACTGACTTCTCGGAGGCCTGGACTGAGGGCAGCGGAACAGAGCCAGCCAGGGACCCTGATGCTGTCAAGAAGGGAGGAATACCACACACTGTTAGCCTCTAACTAGAAATCCCCTGGGTCCTGACATTCCAAAACCTGAGGGATTGGAAGAGGCAAGTGCAGTCCTTCAAATGGGGAGGGTCCCCTAGCCACAGGGCTTGGCAGCAAGTCACTCAATTTGGGCCTTGAGGAAACTCCTCATCATCCTATCCATATCTAAGGGAAGGAGACTTCTGGAGGATCTGGATGAGGCTGACAAGTGGCCAGATCTAGCTGGAGATCCAACCTTGGATCCCACTGTCCTATAGTCCTGAGAAGGGGATCTGCTCTGACGAGTTGGATCCTGGATGACCGAGAAGGAGAACTCTTGATAACAATGGGATCCAACAGAACTGTTGGATCCGACAGCCTAGTTGGATCCGAAGGTATGGATGGTGTACCAGTCAGATCTATGGATGGTTTGCACCTACTCAGACCTGAAGGCCCCTGCTCCGTCGACGCCTTGGATGTGAGAGTCTGATCCGAGGCTCTAGGAATGGTGGATCTAAATCCGAAGCCGAAGAGGCTGGACTCGGATTCAGGGATCTGCTATGCAAGAGCCTCGGCTTCTTAGAATGAGAAGCAGAAGAGAACCCCCCCCCCCATGGAGGAAGCCTCTTTTTAGGTTCGCCTGTGGGCTTGGAAGGGACGCCCAAGGTCAAAGGGCCGCCCATCGTCAAGAAGCTTATTACAGCGCTCTACGAGTGCCCTGGGGTTGAATGCAGCACAAATGTCACATTCAATTTCCTGGTGCGCCGATCCTAAGCAATACAGACATGCGAGTTGGAACACTGCATTTTCCGACCGCACAAAGAGCATCTCTTGAACACAGAGGGTTTATCAGCCATACTAGTATGAAACACACACACACACAAAGCGATAAACACACTACCCTAGAAAAGGCAAGATATGATAGAAAGAAATATATATACATAACCTTTAACTTTTTTTTTTTTTTTTTTAACTACCCTACTAGTTAGTGTTGTTCTTGCTTCTTTTAGGGTAGGTTCTTCTTTCTCCTTCATTGTAGAATGGGTATGGTGTATAAACAAAAGTTATGTATTTACCATAACGCTAGATCCATGTTGTCTTCATCCATCCAGATCAATGAATGGGTCATTGTATCTGAAAGGATTTGACCTTGGCACCTTTTTTTATCAGCTTTTGAACATGGTACTCAGTCTCCTTCCCTATCCATAATACCCTTCTGTTCCCTGAAACACCTAAAATCGAGTCTGTCCCTAATATATCACATATGCAATAAAATGTAGCCAATAAAACAAATATATCCTGCCAATAATGATAACAGACTATCAGCTCACAGAATGAAGATATGATAAGGTCCTGGTCAGGTCAAAATCAGTTATCTAAGAGCTGAATGCGACAATTTTGGCAAGGGGGACGAGGGAGGTAGGTTGAGCCAGAAGGAAAAACAACATGGATCTAGCATTGTGAAGTACATAACTTACATGTCCGATGTTTTCTTATCTGTCCACTCAATGAAAGGGACATATTCCCAAGCTGCTACAAACTCCAGACTGGTCCCAAGGAAGGATATTCCAAAGGATGGTCGAGCCTAAAGATGTACATGATCTTGACTGCACATCCAGCTTACAGTGAGACACAAAGGTATCCACTATAGGCCAAGCAGCTACAACACAAACTTTATATTTTGGAACTCTGGCAAAGAAAACAGCAGAGGCTGCCACTACTCTGGCTGAATGAGCCTTGGGTTTGTGTGGGCTAGACCTCTGCTTGTACAGACAAAGAATGATATCAAAGAGTCACCTAGGCTATGTAACTTTATAAACACATTCTCACATTTTAGCCCTTGAGAATGTAATAAAAAGCTGACATCTTAACCTGAATTATTCAGTCAGTAAACTTAATCTTGATGGTCTATAGCCATCAAGGGCAAGATACATGCTTGCAAGTGACAAAACCATGGTTTCAGCAGGCTCAAGAGCAAATGTAGATAGCATGCAAAAGTAGGCCTAAACACATGGCAGCCACAACCCTGCTGGCTCACCAGGGAAACCAAGTAGCTTTCCAAGTTCTAAGATCAGTTCAATTAAAGGAGCATGCTCAGTACAGTAAAAACATGAATTAGCAAAACCCAGGTCCAGCTTTATTGTTAACTGTCACAACTGTGGTGCCAATCATGAGTCTAAAAGAGAAATGCTTAGCGTTTGGTCAGCAATGTCAGAAGTGTAAAAAATGGAACCATCTTCAAAGGTTTTGCAAAATCAGGTAAACTCCACATGGTTGTAAAGAAGGGTCACACAAAAAAGCAAGTTGATCAAGTGGAGCTGCAGCAGTCAACTTTTTATGTAGATGGTGTATCAGTAATTGATGGAAGAGTTGATGCAGTGAATTTACTGGCAAAGAACAAAGTGTTTTTTTTAAGTCCGGATCAATGGTAAACCCACAGAGCTTAAAGTAGACACTGGTTCAAAGTATAATGTTATATCAGTGGACACATTTGCTACAAGGAGAATTAATAAGCAACTCGATGTGGCCAGTAGTGAGAAACGTGTTGCTTATGGAGGTGAAGAAATTCAAACCGAAGGCTCAGTGATGCTTTCATGTTATTTGGGCAAGAACTGTTGCAGCTTGTTATTCTATATAGTTCAAAGACTAATACAGTCATTATTGGGTCTCAAAGACAGTTTGAGAATGAATCTGCTTTCTTTTACCAAAGAAGTTCATCACATAAGTGCATATCATAGTTCCATTTTTTCTGAAGTCATTTTCTCAGAGTATGCTGATGTTTTCGATGACAGGTTGGGCAATCATCCAGTTGTGTACTCCATGAAGTTAGATCCAGAGGTTACTCCAGTAGTTAGACCAGCAAGAAAAGTTCTGACAGCTATGCAGAATAAAGTCAAAGCTCGGTTGGATAAAAAAAGGTGTAATTTGTCCAGTTACAGAACCAACTGAATGGGTGCCGTCTATGGCAGCAGCTCACAAAAAAGGCTCACACAAAATCAGAATATGCATTGACCCAAGAAATCTGAACAAAGCATTAAAGAAACCACACCATCCAATGCATAGCGTCAAAGAGGTCGCAGCTCCAATACAGAATGCCACTGTTTTTTCTGTTTTGGATGCAAAAAGTTAATTTTGGCAAGTAATGCTTGATCACAAATCCTCATTACTAACCACTTTTGGTACCCCATTTTGCAGAAACAGATTCCTAAGGATGCCATTTGGAATAAATTCTGCATGTGAAGTTTTCCAGCGTGCAATGGAGCTAATTTTTTCGGGTTATCCTTGTACCATAATAGCAGATGGTTTATTGGCAGGAGGCAATGGTGAAGCATAGCATGACAGAAACCTAAAGAGAGTTCTAGACAGAGCATGTGAAGTAAATTAAAGCTCAATCCTCTGAAGTGTAAATTCAGACTACCAAACGTTTCATATGTAGGTTATTCATTTACCAGTATCGGCTTGAGACCAGACCCATCCAAGGAAGCAGCTATTCTTGAGATGTCAACACCAGCTATTATTCAAGCACTAGAGCATTTCCCAGGCATGGTCAACTATTTCGGCAAGTTTATATCAGACTTCAGTGAGTTGACAGCATCTTTAAGAGAGCGGACGTGCAAAAAATGTTACATGGTCATGGTTAGAACAGCACCAGAAAGCATTTGAAGACCTTAAGCAGAAAACTGCTGCCTCACCTACATTAAGATACTATGATGTAAATAAACCAGTTACGCTTTCCTGTGATGTTTCAAAGTTTGGTCTTGGTGCAGTTATTCTTCAAGAGGGCAGACCAGTAGCCTATGCATCTAGTACACTTACCCAACCCGAGATGCAATATGCTCAAATTAAGAAAGAATGTTTGACAACATTATTTGCATGTTTCAAGTTTCATGATTATATCTGTGGTTGAGATATTCAGATTGAAAATGATCACCAACCTTTAGTTACTATTCTAAAGAAGTCTATGCATTCATCTCCAGCTAGATTACAAAGAATGATGCTCAAACTGCAAAAGTACAACTTCAAAATGGTCTATACAAAAGGTAAACTACTTTATCTGGCTGGCACCTTATATAGATCACCCAGAAATATGACGGAACAGCTTGATGCAGAGAATTTTGACTTTGACGTGATGGCAGTGCATAATTTCTTAACCACTAGACTTGATGAGCTGAGAGATCACACAAAGACGGATCCAATTTTGGAAAAGCTCAATCACTACATTAATGTTGGATGGCTGTCAAAGCAATCTAGTCTACGACGAAGTGCAAACCTATTTTCCTTACAGAGATGAAATGTTAATGGAAGATGGCATTATTTTCACAGGTCCTAAAATTGTTCCTGCTTTCTTATAACAAGAATATATCCGATTTTTTCATCATGGTCACCCATGTTCCGCGTCCACTAAGAGAAGAGCATGAGAATTAGTATTTCGGCCTTCACTAGTGAAAGACATTGATAAAGTACTTTCTTCTTGCTCAGTATGCAGTAGTACTAAACTACATTTGCAAAGAGAACCACTTCAGCTAAGTCAAGTTCCTGAACTACCTTGTTCAGCAGCAGCCACTGATATCTTCGAGTAGAACAATTAACACTACTTAGTATTGGCAGACTCTTACTCAAATTGGTTTGAGATTGACTAACTACTCAACTTACAATCCACTACTTTTATTACTAAGTTGAAACTTCATTTCTCAGTCCATGGTAGTCCACACAAAGTTGTTTCTGACAATGGTACTCAATTTACTAGTCAGTTATTTCTGAAATTTGCAACAGAATGGGTCTTTCTACATGTTACTAGCAGTCCTGAATATCCACATTCAAATGGACTAGCTGAATGTGCAGTGCAGAGTGCAAAGCAATTACTTGAAAGGTCAAAGTGTGACAATACCAATGTCTTTTTGAATTTACTTAATCTCAAGAAACATAACCCGTGATGATACACTTGGCTCACCTGCTCAAAAACTTCTATCCAGGCAAACCAGACCAACGTTACCTATTAGTTCCAGTTTACTGAGGCCTAAAGCTAAGAACAACAGAACCATCAAGGCTCAATTATTCAAGAAGCATTCTAGCCAGAAGTCCAGTTATGATAAATGGAGCAGATTTCTTCGTCCATTGAGGGAAGGAGAGACAGTGAGGATACAAACAGTGAAAGGTTTTGACTGGATTGGTCAAGTTACAGGTATATCTGCAGAGCCAAGATCCTAGCTTGTAGAATTTGAGGGTGTGGAGTACAGGAGAAATCTCAGACATCTTCTCCTGTACCAGAATCAACATTACAACATTGTTCCTGTGATACAGTCTCTAGCTCTTGAATTTCCAGGCCCAGTGTGAAATACACAACAACATGGATAATTGTATACATGTACCTAAACTTGTATAACTGCATGACAAAGAAATACTTGTATTATCTGCATGCCAAATAGATTCATAATGTTGCATTATCTATTTCTCAAAGAGGGAGGCTGTAGATCAGAGTTATGTGCTGTATCTTTAAGAAGCATATCAAGGACTGTATGTGCACATATCAATACCAGGCACATGGTATTCCCAGTGCCATTTTGAGAGTGCAGCCAGAGAGTGAGCAAGTATGATTGCAGTAGTTAGTCTGTACATAAATTACTTAAGTTAAAGTCAGTAAACTTCTATCATGATATCTTTGTATACAATATAGTAGAACAGAACCCATGCAGACTCTTCTATTGTGCCCAAAGCAGGACAACGACAGCTTCCTTTAAGAATGCCTTACACAATTTTAAGGATGCAATGGGATTGTGATCTTCCCCCACATAAAAACTAGATATGGCTACCCATAGAGAAACTGGTGTCTTTTTGGAATAATCCGGCAAAAAATCCAAAAGAGAGGGAAGAGGTGACAAAAAGAGTGTCTAAGCCCTTAGAGGAAGCCCAAACAGCAAATCTTTTCCACTTACTTCTGTAAACCTTCATGTTATGTTTCTGGGAGAACAACACAAGTTGGGCAACAGAACAGGAGACCCTTACATTCTAGGCAATCACTGGAATTGCAGGAACCAATGTGGTTAACTTTAATGCTTTCAGATCTAGGTGAGACTGTCTGGACAAGTGGGAAGAAGGTCTGGAAGAGGATCTAGCACCCATGCAGAGTGTTTCGGATGTGGCTAAAGGTGGAGGAACCAAACCTGCTGGGGCCAGAAGGGGACAATAGGAATTACTGTTGTCTTGCACATTACTTCTTTCTGTAGAAACCTGGTTATTATGGGAAAGGGTTGAAAAGTGCACAGAAGACCTGGAAGCCAATTGTGGAAAACAGCATCCCTCAATGACTGACCCTCTGAGGGAATCAGGGAAAAGTAGCTGCTACACGTGCTGTTTAGATGGGAAGCAAAAAGGCTGCAGCATGGCAGGTCTCAGTGGCTGAAAATCACTGATGCCACTGTGACCGAGAGACCCCTCAAGGGACAGAGCAATAGACCTGCTCACTTGTCATTAAAACATTGGGAATCTCCAGGATGTGCTCTGCTACTAGACATTGCCCACTGCTAAACCCTCATGGCTTCTCAGCATAACGGGCAATAGCATGTTCCCCAATGTTTGCTGATGTACCAGACTACAGACATGTTGCCCATCTGGATGGAGATCACACCTTTGAGGAGAGAGTCCTGCAATGCCTGCAATGCTAGGACTACTCTAATCTCCAACACACTTGTGTGAAGGTTGGCATCAATTACAGACCATGTGCCTTGGACAGTGTTCCCTTTGTAATGCCACACTCCACCTCAGTAGGGAGGAGTCCATGGATACAGTGGCCATTGTGGGTGGATACAAAAATGGTCAGTCCTAGGAGTCACGGGGAAGAGGTCAATCACCACAGAATGTGATGCATGCACACTGGCATGTGGTACACGAAGGCAGAAAGGCTGATCCAGTGCTGAACATTGGACGAAAAGATCCACTGTAGGACTCTCATTTAATACCTTGCTTGCAGGACTGGAATAATTGATGCAGCCACCTACCATAAAAGACAAAGAATTAGTGTTCATGAAGGAGTGTGTGAAGTAAGAACTTGTGAGTCTTGAACACAAACAGAAAGGGTCCTTATTTGCAGGATCTTGGCTATCTGGGATGTCATGTCCAGGTGTCACCCTGTAAATTCTATTCCATGCATTGGAGCCAGCTGGCTTTTTATCAAGTTTATACTGGTTCCTACGTGTTGGAAGGACTGGAGCGTCCCAGCATCGAATCAGCAGATCTCTGGTGGGGAGTGGTAAGGAACAAGTCATCTGGATATGGAAATGCACAGAACCCGTGCAGTCTCAGGTAAGTTGCTACAACTATCATGCATTTGGTGAACACCCTGGTGAGGCCAAAGTGTAGTGCTCTGAACTGAAAATGGCTGGCTCCCAGCCAAAAGTAGAGAAGCCTTCTGAATTACTTCATTATTTTTATGTGGTAGTAAGCATCCTGAAGGTATGCTGAGCACATCCACTGGTCCTTCCTCCGAAGAGGTGAAATGGACTGTACCCATGACCATCTTGAACTTTGTCTGCCTGACAAACTGATTTTAAGTGGCTGCAGTCCAGAATGGGCCTGAGGTCCCTGTTTTTTTTTTTAAACCAAAAAGAATCTTGAATAGACTCTGGATCCTTGCTGGTCTGTTAGGACCTTCTGGATGACTCTTTTCTTGCAGTTTTGCTAAACCAGCTTCTGCTACATCCCTCTGACTGGGTGGAATGTTGAGGATTCTCTTTTTATCAGTGGGAGAGAAAGCAAAGGGAATAACGCAGCCTCTGGTGATTATCTTCTGCACCCAAGAATCTTGATTGATGGCTAGCCAGGTGTGAGGATGCAGAAAGAAGCACCCCAGCTGCCACTAAAGTGCAGCAGTCGGACAATTGTTTAGGAGCACTGGAAGATTTTCTTGGTGAAGGGGCCTTGACTTCCTTCATTTTGGGGACCACATCTGCCCCTAGGGCAACATCCATTGAAGTTGTTTTCCCTTTGCTGGGAGGGAGCTCAGTAACCAGAAGTGTCCTGGGAAAAATTCTGGCACTTTCAAAACCAAAGCTTCTTTCCCCCCTTCTGGTTCCAGGAAAAGTCATTTGGGGGGGGGGTGGAAAACCATATCCCTATGCCAGACAAACTTACGCTCTTGCTTGCTTATGTGGAGTGTCTCTAACCTTGGGTCCAAAGAGAGCTGGCCCATCAAAGGGGGCATTGATGAAGGATGTCTTGAAACTTTCTGCAAAGTTGCAGAGACACATCTGGGCATGTCAATAAATAGCAATGCTGGTGCCTGCTGCTCTCACAGTGCTATATGTCACATTGGAAAGTAGGCATAGACAGCAGCAATTCCATCGACTTCCGGGTGTCTGCTGGCAAATTACTTGAGAGGGATTTGGAAAGTTATTTAGTCAAATCTCTCTGAAAAATGAGTGATGTGTAAAGTAATTCATTGTGTGAAGTGTAAATGTTGCCGAGGCATATGTCCACATTCCAAATCTGTCCAATGCCCTGGACTCCCTGTTTGGGAAATTGACAGAGGTGCTTTCTTTGGAAAGCTCCTTCTTTCTGGCTGCCACCTCCACCATAGCATCAACTTGGGTGACATATTCCAGGGAGACAATAATATTTTACCTGGTTTCCTAGGAATTGGCTCCACCATGTTGGCTTCCTTCTATGAGCTTGTCAGAGGGCAGGACCACCCAAGCATTAGATAAGCCAGCTCCAAAAGTCTCAATGAATACGACTCTTCTTGGGATGAAGATTCAGATTACCTTCCCTTTGTACTTTATCAATTCCAGGGTTTCACCTAAAAGAGATGTCTAGTGCAGGGACAAATTTTCTCAAATTTAGTATTTTCAGTAAGCAACTTCTGGGAGGATGTGACATGTCTCCTCTTGCATGCATGTTTCCCGTGACCTTCCTCCAGGGGGTTTCTTCAGGGAGGTTTTGGCATCTAAATGGGGACTCAACAAGCAAGGACCCACTAAATGAGGCTGGCTGTTCCTAATGGATAGGATGACAGGACAAAGCAGAACAGAGAGGGAGTAGAGACAGAGCACAGCCAGTGTGAGGAATATCCTCTCTACATCTGGAATGAACCTTCTGAAATACTTTGAACTCTGAAGTCAAAATTAGAACTGAGGCCAGTCTCCAGCACCTTAGAAAGCTGATGACAGAGCAGAGCTGTCTAAGGCTTATGTACAGAGGGAAGATACTGCTCTGCAAATCTCAGTGTTGAACTCAACTGCTGAACCCTCAGCCCCAACTCCTCAGCTTCAAGACCCTTCACGATCCGACAGACATGGGATCAAAAGGGTAAGGGAAGGAGATGGGGTTGAAGCTGAAGTTGCTCTTGGCTATGACAGGATTCTCTCAGGAGCATCCTTAGCACCATGGGACCCTGGACCAAGGGTCAGATTGAGGAAGCAGGAAACAAAGGGGAACTGACTGCAAAAGCCCCAGTGACCCCGGAGGAGGGGAAACCAGGTGGACTCCCATCTGAATCAGAGTTCAAAGAAATTTTCTCATCATCCTACTGATGTTGGCTTCAGAAAAACTTCCTAGGGAGAAGCAGCAAAGAGGAGATGGAGTTCAGATCTGTTCTTCTAGTTGCTCCTGGCATGATTTCAGATCCATCATCTTGGGATTTCTGGATGCCAGCTCTGACGTGGAAGTCAGATCTGGAGACCTCTTCTTGGACCTATTCTTTGGTTTACCTTTCCCCTTTTCTTTCTCTTTATTCTTTTCTCTCTCTCCTTATGTTTTGAAGTTGTTGGTTTGTCAGATTTCTTGGGGGAAGGAGAAGCTGAAGATGAAGCAAAAGGGATGATTCTCCCACTTGGGCAGAGAGATGCCTCTTTAATACTGTTTTATTTCTGTGGTCCCCTAAAGCCCTGGCCCTGAAAGAGGTACAAGACTCGAACTCAACATTGACATGGTCAGCACCCAAGCATTAAATGCACAAGTTGTGCATGTCTTGTGGGGAGATCTGTGCACAGGCACTACACTTTTTGAATCCAGAGGCTTTGTCAGACATAGCGGTCTTGAAACCAAATCTCCTCACATACAAACAAACTGGAAAAATTATACAGTCCTAAGGACACTGTAGCAAAAAACAACCACTAAATCACTTCGAAAAGTTTAAAAAAAAAAGTTATGAAAATACCAGATAAAGGCTAAGAGACAATTTTTTTTGTATATATAGGGTAGGAGAAAAGGAGGGAGGAAACTTCTGAGAATTAACTGCACTAGTTATCTAAACTATATACTGGCAGAAAGTACAGTATATATTAAATTCTGAAAACTTAGCTTTCACCGAGTGCCAAGCCCTCACAAATCGTGTCTGGTCTCTTCAGGTGGCAAACATTGGAGGTATTTTAGGGAACAGGAGGGCATTATGGGTAGGGGAGGAGCCTGAGCCTCAGATCCAAAAGGTGGGAAAAAGGTACCACGGTTGGATCCGACAACACACTTGTTTAGTTGCACAGATAAGACATCAGATCTGCTTCTGTGGGGTTTCCTTAATTCAGAAGATGCTGGAAGTGCTGCTTCCAACTGCCTTTTATGTCCTGAGACCGGTGAGCAGATTGTTGCTAGCATACCTTGAATGGTGTCTCATGACCATCTTCTTTATCTCACTCTTTTTGGCCTGCAATCTGATGAGAGTTTGTGCGCCACCTGCTGGGTAACCCTCCAGAAGCTGGTAGAGTGCCTCTCTTGCCTTGTTATTTGCTACTGCAACTGCTATACTGGCAATCTTTGTTAGCCAGTCTCTATTCCTTCTTAGCCTGTGCTGTCCTATCTCTCACTTTTTTCCTGCACTTTTTTCCTGCTGTCTTTCTTTTTTTGATGACCTCCTGGACGTCTGCATTCCACCACCAGCTTTTCTTATGTACTTTTATTTCCATACCTGGCTTTGCTGCATTATCTCTTCTGTAGTTTTCACACATACTGTTTTGAAGTGCTGCCATTCTTCACCTTCACCTATTGCCTCTTCTTCCTGATGGGCTAGAATCCCGAGTAATTCCTTGAATTCTTGTGCTTCCTCTCCAGTCAACTTTCAGGTCTTCAGCCAAGTCTCTGTTGATCTTAGTGCCTTCTCTGACCAATGCTTCTGACTGTAGCTGCCAGCAGTTTACACTGGGGGCATAGGCTGATATTATAAATACTGTCCTATCTTTACAATGGAGTGTGATTTCTATAAGCACATCACTAATTCTGATAACATCTGACAATGATTTCTAAAGACTCTCCTTCACCACAGTCCCCACACCATTTCTAGTATGCCCTCCCCCCAGAAAAGTTGACTCTGGGTCACAAACTAAGTGGCTTTGTTGCACTGCCCTTCCATCTTTGCCTCCTGGATACACTGGATGCCCAGCCTCTTCCAAGCTGTGTACATTGAGAGTAGCAACGCTTAGTTCGTGTTTGGCAGGTTGATAGATTTAATGTCTAGATTTCACTGAACAGCGCTATCCCAGGTAACCCAAGCTGGGCAAATGGAAACTAGTTGGCCAATAGCTTATTGACTCAGGGCTGCTGGGCTTCATGGTGGGCACACACTGGCCAATATATGCAGAACAGCACCCCCCCATTAGTAACAGGTCCCTGGCATAGGTTGGAGTAGGCTGGATTCTCAACTCACTTATCTCTGGTAAATACTGACGACTATCTTTGGTGACATTAGTCAACATGACCAAATCAACTAAAGCCAATTATTTTACACTTTTGAGTGGCTGGCTGACATGCAGTCTGTGACCCATGTTGTCCTACCTAGGGTGTAAGGTACATCACAGCTGATGCCTAAAGCGGTTAGTGTAGGCAACCCCCCCACCCCCGATGAGCACCATCTAGAGTCTATGCTGCTCATTTTTGGGGGGAGTTTGAGGTGGAAGACACTCAGCATGTTTTAGGAGGTGGAAGGAAACCCAAAGAGACACATGGAGAACATGCAAACTACATAGAGGCATTAGCAAGAGGTCATGATCAAACCTCGTACCTTGTGCATGGGAGGCAAGTCTCTTTCTCTCTGTTATGTATGTATGCATGTATGTATACACACACACACACACACACACACACACACACACACACACACACACACACACACACACACACACACACACACACACACACATCTGTACTTATTTTATCTCATTAACTGTGTAAGTGAACTGGTCAAAGGACCCTTTTCAGTTAATCCCTGAGCCAAAAGACAAAAGGCAAAAAAAAGAGAGAGAGAGAGAGAGAGAATTAACACACATCAAGTTTGTTTGTGTCTTTCGGCTTTTTCCCGGTTAGGGGTCGCCACAGCGGAACTCCGGTCTGCTAATGATTGGTATTAGATTTTTATGTGCTGGCTTACCGGGTCTAACGCACAACCTTCAACGAAGGAACACCCATTCACGCATGTCGCCACACAGAAGACGATCTAACTGAGAATCGAACGGGCAACGGCTAACTGTGAGGCGACAACGCTACCGCAGCACCACCACCGCAGTAATTAACACACATCAAGTACAAAAGCAAAATGATAAATTAATAATGATAAGTTTCAATGTGGAAGTGCAAGTCTTAACATACCTGTATGTATATGATTAACAGTAGTCTTCATTACCAAGTGTAATGTTCATTTTGCAGAAGCAGAAGAAAAAACTCATAGTATAAGAAAACATATATGCAAAAGAGAAAGCAAAGAGAAAAAGGAGGGGGCATGCGCAATATATAAATGTGCATCCTGTAGTAAAGTTATGACAACAAAGCAACAAAGAGCTTATCATGTGTCACTGAAGCAATTACATTTGCCTTCTTTATAGAGATGAGTTCTCATAATTTTTTTTAAAAGGTTGTTTATGTTTTTTGACCAAAGTACAGTTCCTTGGTATTTGAAATTTTGCTTACAGGCAGCTGAGGGTGGAAAAGGAGAACATACCTTAAATCAGGGTAGGATACAGTAAGGGAGTCCTTCCAGCTAAAAACATACAGAGAGTGGAAATTCAAGGTATGGCCATTGGCTTGGTCAACAACCCATCTGAAATAGACATAAAGCTAATCGGTCATTGGGTGCAAGAAAAGGAGAGAATTTTATTACTGGGAAAACTTTAGGGGAGAAAAGAGAATAGGGTGGTAGGAATTCCATACTAACCCCAAGATAAACAGATAAAGAGAAGGGAGGTACTGGTGTATAAGGCAGTCTATGACACTTTTGGCAAACATGAAAATGAATCGAAAAAAGAAAAATGGAAAGACCTGAGTTGGTAAAACAATTGATCGAGGCTAGTGGAGACATAGGTTCTACAAAGGGATTAATAAATAAACTATACAAAGCCTTTATCCAAGATAGATGGGTAAACAGGTAAAAAAAGTCAGAACATGGCAAGAATTTACCAACTGGGAATTAACAAATAAAGTTTGGATGGAAAGTTGTTCTGCCACAAGGATAGCAGCTAAGGCTAGAATGTTTAGAATTTTCACTTGGATCATACGAGGTTACTAGGCTAATGGCCCTGGGGCCCTTACAAGCCTAGCCAAGAGTTTATCCCCAAAAAAGAAAAGAAAGCTCAGTCAGCACCTGTTGCCCCCTGTCAATGAGGGCAAAGGGGGAACCCCTGGGACAAATCTGTGGTTTCCCATCCACTCATCAAGACTGCGCTTGAACAGGGTCAGTTATGTACTCTGACATGTATGGGAAGTTATTCCAGAGACAGGGCAGCCTCTGAGAGACAAACCTATCTCTCCAGCAGGTTTTGTTGATGTTGCACATTAAATGTAGGTCTTTCAAGCAGGTAATGCGTGAGGAATTACACTTACGAATATGGAGCATCTCTAGTAGGGCAGGGTCAAAATTATTGCCTTGTAGGCGAGACACAGACCACCTCTGAGCAATCTGTACGATACCGAGTAGAGTGATAGTGATTTGAGCATGTCCGCATAGGACAGGTGTTAGAGGCCATGGATTCTATTTGTGAGATATTTTCGTGGCCTTTCCAGTTGATACAGGTGTTTGGAGACATACATACTAAATGGGGTGTTATACTCAATTACAGGCCTAATGAGGGAGTAGTACAGAGAGGTAATAACCTCATTTTTTCTGGATGCAATTCCTTTACTTATGAGATGAACCAAGTAAAAGGCTTTTCTGACAACTGCTGATACATGCTGGTCGAATTTGAGACTGTTGTCAATCTGAATACCCAGGTCTCTCACCACAGGTTGTGTGCTTAGGGGGTTGTTGTTGATGTGGTAATTAGTAGGGGCTGTGTTTTTGCCAAATGGTATGATAATACATCTTTTGTGTTTAACTTAAGGCCATAACTTTGGCACCAGTCATTTGTTGCTGTGAGACCCTCTTGCAGTATGTTAACATCATTTGGTGAGTCAGTGACAGCACCCAACTTACAGTCATCTGTAAACCTGGTCAGCCACAGGCCCTTTGTCTTTGCCTGGACCTCTGAGAAGTAGATGCCAAACAGTAGGAGTCCCAGGACAGATCCCTGGGGAACACCACTAGTGACAGGTCTGCTGTTGGAGGTGGTGGCGCCTATTTTGAACTTGTGGGTCCGATCAGTGAGCCAGCTGGCCACCCACCCGAAGAGACAGGGATTTATGCCAAGTTGAGTTAGCCTTTAGAGGATGCCCAAGTGGGGGATTGTGTCAAAGGCCTTAGCAGAGTCAAGGTAAGCTGTATGGACTGACCTTCCCTCATCCAGGGCCTTGGTGACAGTCTCAAAGAAGTCAACCAGGTTCCAACAGGCAAGATCTTCCCCTGATGAATCCGAATTGGGTGGGGTCCAGTGCTTGGAGATTGCCCATGTCCTTGTTTATGAGATCCATAGTATATACGTTCCATGGCTTTACAGATCAGATTTGTTAAGCTAATGGGGCGATAGTTTCCTGGGTCAGTAGTGGCACCATCTTTGTGCAAGAGGATGACAATGGCAGTTCTCCACTCTGCTGGAATGAAGCCTGTAATTAGGCTGTGGTTGAATAAGGTTCTCAATGGCGAAGCTGCTTCTTGCTGGAGATGGTGCATAATACAGCCTGAGATACAGGTCCCATGGAAGCCGTGTTCTTTGCCTTGGATAGGGCCTATAACACTTGATCTACGGAGATGTGAGGTGCATGACAAGTATTGGGGATGTCAAATATGCCTTTGGGAGGGATAGGGGGGTGACGTTTGCTCTGAACCTATAAGCTAGCAGGTTGGATAAGTCAAAAGGATCACTGTAAGTGGTACCTTAAAGTACTAATTCAGAACAAACCTGGGCTTTACCACAGAGGTTCCTGAGAACTGAAGAAGGCTTTGTGGTTTCCCTTTGTTTCAGAGGCTAGTTTCGATTCATAATTGGCTTTGGAGGTTTTCACTACTGATCTAATTTGCTTGTTGAGGCTGAGGAGGAAGTTTTTCCAAATTGGAATTTGTTCCTTTTTACCCTTGGACAATAGTTTCTTCCTTTTGTTGTAAAGCCTGTTGATACAAGATGTCCACCAGACAGGTTTGTGTTTCCTTGAGAAGCAGGTTTTAGTTCTGTTGGGTATGGCTGAGTCCATGCAGTTGTACAGGTGCTTGGCATACTGCAATGGCATACTATTCATCGCAGTTGTCTGCATTCTCTGAGTGGGGTGGTGGTGTGAAGCTTCTGATACACTCCCTTAGGCGATAGTAGTCAGCTTTTTAGAAAAGTTTTTTAACCTGGTTACAGCTGGGCTGGGGTGGGGGATGTGGGATAGAAACTTTGAATATGACAGACTGAAGATCTGATCTCACCAGGGAAGAATATACTATGGGAATGGTGCAACAGTTACCCATGTTGGTGAGAACCAAGTGCAGAATGTTATCTCCCCTTGTGGAGGATGATGAGCTGGTCTAGTGCGCTAGAACTGATGAAGTCACGGAATTGTTGGGTGAGTGCATTAGTGCAGGAACAGTTCACACAGTCTATGGTGGGGTAGTTGGTCACAAAGGATCAGGGTGTTAGGGGGTACCTTGATGAAGTCAAGTAGGTCCAGTAGGAGTGGGTGTCCTGAGTCATGGAGGGGGGTCTATAGGTGGCTATAACTTGGATGGGTATCTTGCCAACTGGCAGTTGCACCTGGAGTAATTCCAGTGCGTCATGCTGGCAAACCAGTCTGGAGGTGTGCGGGTCGGAAAGTGTGGAATGAGGTACAGCCTGGTAAGGCGGGGGTGCTCTCAGCAGCCCTGAACAAAGTTTCCATGACTGCACGGACATTGACATCTTCCAGTGTGAGGAGAGCCTCCAGTGAGTGCATTTTCAGGTTAAGGCTCCTATCATTAAGCTGCATGACCTTCAATTTGCTTATGCTGGAAGATTTGCTTTTGGGACATAGCCTAAAAAAGGCACAATGGGGAGGCAAGAGCCTTGGCCAGGATCCGAAACCCCAAGGGTGACAGGTGGAGGCCATCTCTGGCAAAGCATCAGGACTTGTCAACCATGTCATCCCAGGCAGACAGATACTGGATCCCCTTGGAAAGACACCAGAAACTAAGCCAATGGAGTAACTATTTTTATACTGCAGACTACATTAACAGTTTCCAGAGGTAAGAGGAATGTTGTTGATGCAGGAAAGTTTGTAGGTGGTGGGGGATTGGAGCCACACATTCTGGAAAGTTTAGAAATTTTCCAACTTTAAAAGAGACTTGGGTAATCTTATTTATCCAGGAGGTCCTAGGGAGGAAATGGCAAATTAATTAACTTTTAGTTATGTACTTACCATAACTTTAGATGTTTGGGATCCATCTCGCCTACATTCTGTACTGATGGGTTCGGAGCCGATCCTCTGCTCCGACTCGGCACGCTATACTATAGAGCGAAGTCTCTAATTGGCTGAGCTATTCTATATCCCAGGATGCACCACCACCAATTCCCCAGATCTTGTTTGTCCGCACACATGCACCCACACATGCACTGCTGATATAACATTGCCAGATGTTTCAAGATGAAACAGTCGAACTCGAACCGTCCGGTCTCTTCTGATCTCCAAGGCAGGGGGAAGGAGGGTGGGTATTAGGAATGTAGGCGAGATGGATCCCAAACATCTAAAGTTATGGTAAGTACATAACTAAAAGATGTTATGTGATCCTATCTCGCCTACATTCTGTACTGATGGGACAGCGTCCCTAGCACCCGATTCCTGGGTGGCTCACTGGAAAACACTCCTGAGAACTGTGGAACCGAAGGAAGCTCGCCCCCGAGATGCCACATCCAATTTGTAATGAGAAATAAAGGTGTGAGGAGAGGACCAGGTAGCCGCAGCACAAATGTCACTAATGGCAAGCTTAGAATGAAATGCTGTTGAAGTAGCCATAGCCCTTGTAGAGTGAGCTTTCACAGTGGTTGTAAGCTCTCTGTTAGAAAGAAAATAAATATGACTGATACAATCTCTGATCCACTTGGCAATAGTGACCTTCGTGACGGCTTTGCCCAATTTATTGTCTGAAAAGGACACAAACAACTGATCTGTTTTCCGTGTTTGGTGCATCCTATCTAAGTAGAAACGCAATTGTCTGTGGACATCCAATGAATGGAAGATATATTCTGCTCTGTCTGAGTAATTGGGGAAGAAAACTGGAAGTTCCAAAGACTGTTGAAGACAGAAACTAGAACAAACTTTGGGAACAAAAGATGGATTAGGCCCAAGGGATACTCTATCCTTGGGAAAAACCAGGTACGGCGGGTTGACACATAGGGCTTGAAGTTCCGAAACTCTTCTGGCTGATGTAATTGCCGCCAAAAAAGCAGTCTTCCAGGAAAGAAATTTCAAGTCAGAAGTTGCTGCTGGTTCGAAGGGGGAAGAGGTCAAGGCACCTAATACGAAATTGAGATCCCATGGTGGAGCAGGATGAGAAACTGGAGGACGTAGCAGCCCAGCACCTTTCATGAAGGCTTTACACAACTTACTGCTCATCAAAGGTGGGTCTATACTTGCATGAAAATTAGAAATAGCTGCTAATTGAACCTTAATGGTAGAGACCGAAGAACCTTGATTGAATAGGGAAGCTAAGAATTTCAAAACGTCCGCCACCGGGGCGGTAATGGGATCTAATCCCCGGAGTTGGGCCCAAATGGCGAATCTCTTCCATTTACTATTATACATTTTCTTAGTCGAATTCTTGTGGGACGAGGACAAGATATGTATAACTTCTGAGTCCAAAACCTGGTTCCTGACTATAGTCGGAAGTGGAGGAGCCAAGCTGTTAACTTCAGTGAGTGAAGGGACTGGTGAAGCTGTCCCGACTGGTGGATCAAGAGATCTGGAACCTGGTCCAGGAACCATGGACCGTCCAGTGCGTATTTCCGAAGAAATGGCAGCCAGACTTGACGAGGCCAGTATGGGGCAACCAAAATCATCTTGCACTGCAAGTGAATCGCCTTCTGGATCACCCTGGGGAGAAGGGGAACCGGAGGAAAGGCGTACAGTAAGCCAGTGGGCCAAGCTTGGACTAGGGCATCCTTGGGAAACCCCCCCCGGAACCGGGGTAAGAGAAAAGAACTGTAGACATTTTGTGTTGAGGGGAGTTGCAAAGAGGTCGCAACAAGGAGTTCCCCATCTTCTGAAGATCTGAGATGCTACTCTGTCGTTCAGAGACCACTCGTGCGGGGAGAGAATGGTTCTGCTCAGTCTGTCGGCTATCACACTGGATCTCCCCAGAATGTGTGTTGCTACCAAGAAACGGTTGGTTGCAACAGCCCAATTCCATACTCTCATGGCCTCTCTGCAAAGAGGGTAGGACCTGGTCCCTCCCTGCTTGTTCAGGTACCAGACTACTGACATGTTGTTGGACTGAACGGCAATCATACCTTGGGGGAGGTAGCAGTGTAGTGCTTGAAGCGATAGAAGCACTGCCCTCATTTCCAGTATGTTGATGTGTAGGGAAGTCTCGTCGGGGTGCCACTTGCCTTGAACTGACCTGCCCAGGTAATGTCCCCCCCACCCCGTCTGGGAGGCGTCCGTAGTCAAAGTGGCCACTGGAGGAGGAGGAGGAACGAAGGGTCACCCCTGATCCAGGTTGGATGAGGTAAGCCACCAACGGAGGTCCTGTTTGCACGTGTCCGTGATTATAATTTGGTGACGGACAGGAAGTTCCTGATATGACCACTGGACCGACAGGAGCCACTGGAGAATCCTCATGTGTAATCTTGCTAAGGGGACCAGGAGAACGGTAGCCGACATGGAACCCAACAGTTGTACGACCATCCTTGCTGGGGCTCGGCGTTTGAGGAGCAATGCTCGGACTTGAGATTGTAATGTTTCTATTCTCTCTGTAGGAAGATAGACCCACATTTGCCTTGAGTCTATGTCTACCCCGATAAACCGTATAAGCTGAGATGGCAGCAACACAGACTTTGCCCAATTGAAGGTGATTCCTAGGGAGGTTCCTAGAGATATAGTGGCTGCTAGGTTCTGTAATAGTAGATGCCTGGAGGTGGCAGTTAGGAGCCAGTCGTCTAGATACGGAAACACCTGGAATCCTAGACTCCTCAGGTGAGCAGTCATCACCGCCAAACATTTGGTGAACACCCTGGGGGCTGTAGTGAGACCAAAGGGCAGTGCGCAGAACTGGAAATGACTGTCTCCCAGGCTGAAGCGCAGATGTCTCCTGGACGCCTGCTCTACCAGAATGTGATAATAGGCGTCCTTGAGATCTATGGAGCACATCCAAATCACCTTTCTCCAGTAGCGGGAGAATGGATTGTAAGGTGACCATCCGGAACTTGGACTTCTTGACTGATCGATTCAGGTTGCTGAGATCCAAAATAGGCCTCAATTCCCCGGTCTTTTTTGGCACCAAAAAGAATTTTGAGTAAGTCCCTAATCCGGTCTGGTCTACGGGGACCGGCTGGATGACTCCTTTTTGAAACAGCTTTGAAATTTCGATGGCTGCAATATCCCGTTTGACTGGGTGGCGGGTCCGGGATTTTCCTGGATGGAGGGGGGGGGTGTGAAATGGGGATGACGTAACCTCCGGCGATGAGTCGGAGCACCCATTGGTCCTGAGTGATACTCTCCCAGGCCTTTAGGTGCCTCGAAAAACGACCCCCGACTGGCTCCGGAGCTGCGCAGTCAGGCAATCCTTCAGGGATGCTGAGAGGTTGAAGAGCCACGAAAGGACGCGCGGTCTCCAATGTTGCGGGGGCCTCTGCCGCCTCTGGGACGGCGTCTTCCTGAAAAATTTCCCCCTCCTCTGCCTCTAGAAGGGGGATCGTCCTGCTGTGAGGGGTAATTCTTCTGAGATTTACAGAACCACATTTTCCCTCCTCTTTTAGCCTTGGGATAAGGCCGAAAGGGAGAGGAAAACCGTGCTCCTATGGCAGTCAAAGTTTTACCCTCTTGTTCACAGCGGATCAAGGTGTCCTTTACCTTGGGTCCAAACAAAGAGGACCCATCAAAGGGAGCGTCAGCAAAGGAAGACTTGAAGGCCTCCACAAAATGACACAGGCGGAGCCAGGCTTGTCTCTGTAGAGCAACACCCGTACCCGCCGCTCTACTCGCCCCCTCGGCTGCATACGAAATGAGCCTCATGGACGAGTTCGATATCGACGACAGGGTAGCCAACTGAGAGCTAACCGTCTGGGCTAACTGCTCAGGCAGGTTACCAGAGAGGGTATCTGAGAGTTCCTTGATCAGGTCCCTCTGAAGTCTAGTGAAGTGCGTGAGGTAATTCAGAGACCTTAATGTAAAGGCTGCTGAAGTAAGGGTGCGCTTCCCGTACCGGTCCATGCTCCTAGACTCCTTATTAGGAGGAAGGACGGACGTCGAAGCCTCTGCTACATCTTGCTGGGTAGCAGATGCCACCACCATAGCATCTACAGCCACATCTTTGGTGAGAAATTCCTTTTCTGGGGGCGCTGACCAAAATTTGTTAGGGCGAGCAGGCACCGGTTCCACAGAATCTGGATGTTCCCACGCCCTTCGAGAGATCAAATCCAGGAGCTCATCGAAGGGCGGAGACACCCAGGAGGCGGAGGGCTGAGCCCCGAAGGCCTTGAGGAACACCGACTCGTCAGAGGAAGGGGGTTTGGTCTGCCAGCCGCCTCGTTGTTTTGAGGACTTCCAGGATGTCCGCAAAGGAGACATCATCCGAGGACGACTTGGGGGACCCTTCCGCATCATCAAGATCGGTGTTGGAGGTGATAGACTCATCAGGGGAGTCGACGTGCTTCCTCTTGCACTGTTTTTTTCTTGGGGGTTCCTCCGAAGACTCTTCAGAAGGACCTCCAGGAAGAGGGGGACCCCCAATGGGGGTGACCTCAGGCCTCAGGGCTCCGCTGTCTTGAGACAGGGGGACTACAAAGGACCCAGTCTCCATGCCTAGGGAAGGTGCCGGGGAGACGGTGGAGGTAGCCAAAGAAGATTTGGCCAAAGCACTCCTCATGGCTATAAAGGCCGGACCCCCAGAATCCTGGGAAGGTCCGACCCCCAAAGCCATAACAGCAGACGGCACTCCCGCAGCCGACGCACCGAGAGAGAGGCTCGGAACCGAAAACATCGGTCCCGAAGCGTCACCCCCGGGGCCGACCGAAGAGGTCCGTGTACCGAACTCCGACCCGAAGGCCGGAGTAGGAGTAAGGGTCGGAGCCGACCCGGACACCTCCATCGGCTCCACCAGCACTGACTCCAAAGGTGCCGAGGCTGTTGGAGGAGGAACCAAGGCTAAAGGGTGGACCATCGGCTCCAAAGCCGACTGGGCTGGAGCCGAAACTAACTTTTTGAAGACTGGAGACTGAAACAGCCTTTGGAGCACCCTGTCAATGTCCGAATCTGACATCTTGGAAGATCGGGAAGAGATTGAACGGGTCCGACTAGACTTCTCCACCGGCTCCGAATTGTCTCGATCAAAATCGGTGCCGTAGGAGACTCCATTGTAATTTCCCTCGGTGCCGAAGGGGAAGAGTCTGAGCGAACAACCCTCATCGGCTCCGAAATCAGCGGAGCCGATGAAGGTGACCCGCCTCTCGAAGCTCCAGCCATCGGCTCCGAAGCCAGAGGAGTCAAGGCTGGAGGCATCGAGGCAGACCGTTCCGCCCTCGGCTCCGAAGTCCGTGGAGCCGATGGAGAAGCCTGCCTAGATTTCTTGGTGGTCGGTTCCGACGGGCTGGTCGGAGCCGACGATTTCTTTTTCTTTGAGGAAGAAGAAGAGGAAGATAAGTCCTCTTCAAAGGAAGGTTTGATAAGTCCTTTTAAAATCAATTTAATTTTCTTCTCTTGGAGGACTCGAGAGGAAAAAGCGTGACACACATTACAGGACTCCTGAAGGTGTTTGGGTCCTAAACAGTACACGCATAAGGAGTGATCGTCCATTATGGACATCTTGTAATTGCATCTAGTGCATTTTTTAAACTCAGAGGGTCTGTGCTCTTTTGACATAATGCCAAACAGTTAGAAAAAACACAGGAAAAAAACTGAATAACCAGAACAAACTCACTTTACAGTAAAATAAAAGTTAACCAAAGGGTATTGGTCACACAACAGGAGGGCCAAGAACCCTCTAACTAAAAACGGGAACTTGATCACCTCACAAAACGCTACACAAAAAGGCTCACTCACACATGAGGGGAAGGCCCCTCTAACTTAAACGGAAACCTTTCCCTGAAAAACAATTTTTTTACCACAAAAAAGTTCAGAAAACTCACTCATACACGATAGCCGTTAAAAAATACAGTTTTGTACCTACCATAAATGTAGTTGTCCGATAGGTATGCATCTGCAGTCATAACATATGGGTTGTCCTGCCTCAGGCAGCCCTCGGTCGGCCGGATTCCAAAGTCTGGGTCTGGCCTCGGCTGATGTCGCACTTCACCCGACGTCATAGGTCCTGGGGTATAAAGGCATCAGCCGACGCCATTTTCCTCAGTGTTTCTTGCCCCAGATGCCAGGTGCCCTCTAGGAAGGCTAAATTTGGATAAATGTTGAATATTCCAAACAGTAGCAAACAAAATATATATATACATATATACATACAAACAAATACACCATAATAGATTCCCCCCAGCTAGCTGAAAGAGGGGTAAGCACCCTAGGAATACCACAGAGGGGAAGGAGGGTGGGTAATCCTGACTGCAGATGCATACCTATCGGACATCTACATTTATGGTAGGTACAAAACTGTACTATGTCCTTTCAAGGATGCATCTGCAGTCATAACATATGGGTAGAATACCATAGCCAAACTGGGGGAGGAGGCACCAAGATAAAGATGGTGTAGTTAAGATCCCTTGTAAAACTGCAGTTGCAAAGCCTGGGATCTGGAGTATAAAGGAAGATTGTAATGCTTGGCAAATGTATGCACGGAGCGCCAATTAGCAGCTTCTAAAATGTCTTTGGTAGCCACTCCTCGTAGGAAAGCTGTAGTGGTGGCTGTAGCCCTTGTGAAGTGAGGCCTGATATTTTCAGGAGTTGTCTTTCCATGAAAAGAGTAACAGAATCGAATGCAATTTCCTATCCATTTTGAAATTGTCTGTTTGGAAATTGCTTTTCCTTGCACTCCTGTTGCATATGCTACCAGAAGCTGGTCAGTTTTTCTGCTGGTCTTAGTTCTGTCCAGATAGTAGCGCAGTTGTCTATGTACATCCAAGGTGTGTAGTAGCTTTTCCCCCCTGTTCTGTGGGTTAGGGAAGAATGTAGGCAAATGAATAGCTTGGTTCAAGGATACCCTGGATACCACCTTTGGCATGAAAGTAGGATTGGTTCTCAGAGACACTCTATCCTGGTGAAAGATAAGGAAAGGCTGTACTGCCATTAATGCCTGTAACTCGGATACCCTTCTTGCTGAAGTGATTGCTAGAAGGAAGGCAGTTTTCCAAGATAAGAACTGTAAGTCTGCTGATGCTGCTGGTTCAAAAGGGGGAAGTGTTAATTTTTCCAGCACAAAATTGAGATCCCATGCAGGCAGAGGTGGTTTCCTTGGTGGTTTTACATTTTTGATCCCTCTTAGAAATTATCTGAGGAGAGGTTGAGAGAAGATAGGAGGATCCATGTTGTACTCTGCTGAAATTGCTGAAGCATGAATCTTAATGGAAGAATAGGACAGGCCATTGTGGAACAGTTCTGCTAAGTATTCTAGGATGTGTGCAAGGTTTGCAAGCGTGACATCTGTTCCCTTTGATGCACTCCACATGAGGAATCTCTTCCATTTGGCTGAGTATGTTTTCCTTGTGGAGGGCCTGCAAGCCTCCAGGATAATGTCCTTGACCCTCTGAGATAAAACAGGTTGCTTTTGTTTTATGCAATTATCCAGGCCGTTAGCTGCAGCGTTTTCAAGTTTGGATGCAGGGTCTTGTAGTTGTTCTGTGTTAGAAGTAAAGGCCATAGAGGTAGAGGCCATGGGTTCGTCCGAGACATGCTTCTCAGTAGTGGGTACCAATGCTGCCTTGGCCAGTCTGGAGCTATCAGAATTACCTTTGGCTGTTCCTCCCTGATCTTCAGTAGAACTTTGTACATCAATGGGAGAGGTGGAAAGGCATAAACTGTCAGGGCCTTCCAGCTGAAAGAAAGGGAGTCCACCCTCCAGGCTTCTGGGTGGTATTCTCTTGAGCAGAATTTCTTCAGTTGGTGGTTGAGTGGGGAGGCGAACAGGTCTATCTCTGGCATTCCCCATTTCTTTGTTATGGTTTTGAAGATATCTGGATGCAGCATCCATTCGTGAGCATCCGTGGTAGTTCTGCTTAATTTGTCCGCTAGTGAATTCTCTTTTCCTGGTACGAATCTGGTCTGCAGTTGAATGTTGAGATTCAGGCCTAGGTTCCACAGTTCCATTGCCATCTGGCATAGAGGGTAGGAATGCGTGCCTCCCTGTTTGTTGATGTACCACATGACTGTGGTATTGTCCGTCCTTATCAGTAGGTGTCCTTGCTGGAGGAATGATTTGAATCCCTCTATTGCATGCTTCACTGCCAGCATCTTCTTTAGATTTATGTGTAGATTCAGCTGGTCTTGGGACCATATGCCTTGGATACACTTGTCTTCCATGTGTGCGCCCCAGCCTACGTCTGAGGCGTCCGTGGTGATGGTCTGCTTTGGCTGTGGTTTGTGGAAAGGCAACCCTCCGTTGGTCTGGCAGGCCTGAGCCCACCACAGGAATTCTTTTTTCAGGCATGGAATGATTGGTATCATGGTTTCTAGACTGTGCCTGGGTTGAGACCATACATTTCTTAGGTACCATTGTAATTTTCTCATATGCAGTCTGGCATGTGGGATCAAGATTATGCAGGATGCCATGTAACCCAGGGCCTGCAGGACTTTCCTTGTAGTAAGCTGAGTTTGTCTTGTCAATGCCGTGAAGTAGACTGGAAGTTGTTTTTGTTTTTCTTCTGTAAGAAAAGCCATCTGAGCTGTTGTGTCCAGTTCTGCACCCAAAAACGTTATCCTTTGGGATGGCACTAGTCTTGACTTCTGTATGTTGACTGTGTATCCCAAGGCTTGCAGCAGTCGTATGACATAGGCCAAATCCTTTATTATTTTTGTCTTGTTGTCCACTTGTATTAGGCAGTCGTCCAGGTATGGGTAGATTTGAATTCCCTGAAGCCTGCAATGTGCAATTACTGATGCCAGGCATTTCGTGAATACTCTGGGCGCAGTAGATAAGCCAAAGGGCAATGCTGAGAATTGATAATGCTCTGATCCTGCAAGAAATCTGAGGTGTCTTCTGCAATCTGGTCGTATAGGGACGTGCAGGTATGCCTCCTTGAGATCTAGAGTCACCAGCCAAGACTCCTTGCCCAACATGGGAAGAAGTTGCTGTAGGGTCAGCATCTTGAATTTTGGTACAATGAGATAAGTGTTCAGTGCTTGGACAAGTCGAGAATAGGCCTCCATTGAGTTTCTTTTCTTGGTACAAGGAATAGTCTGGAGTAAAATCCTTGGCCTTGTTCCATAGATGGTACCTTTTCTATTGCTCTCATCCTTAGTAAGTTGATGATTTGTTTTAGAGCCTCTGACTTCTGGCTTGGTGGAAGGTTTGGCATTCCTCTCTTTTTTGGTAAAGTGTGGAAGTGAAACCTGTAGCCTTTGTCTATTGTTTGCAAAGTCCATTTGTCTCCTGTAATGCAATGCCAGTTTTTTGAAAATAAAGCTAACTTTCCGCCCAAGGGTGCTTCCAATTGTTCCCTGGTAGACGGAATCAGAGCCAAGTCATTGTGTCTGTCCTGTGGAAGTGGTTGCAGTCGCAGCTGTGGAGGCACTCCTCTGGTTGTCAGGTTGCCACTGACGGCCCCTGTAGGCACCCCTTGATTGACCTCTGTCTCTTGGGTGTCTATTTCTGCCTCTCTGTGCTCTGGAGATGTCTGGAAAGGACCAATTCTTTGAAGGCCAATTTCTGCTGAATCTCGGAGGTTGGACCTGAAGAAAATCCTTGACTGTTTGCACAGATTTTGCTTTTTCTTCCACTTTCTTTAGAACCTCCTGTGCAGGGGAGCCAAATAAACTTTGTTTCTCCATAGGGGCATCTAGGAGTTTAGACTTAACATGGTCTGGCAAGGATTGCTATTTTAGCCAGGCATGCCTTCGAATCACTGCTCCAGTCATAGCTGATCTAAATGAAGCCTCCAGTGCATCATAGCCACATTTTAAAAAATGATTACTGACCTGCTGAGAATTGTGTACCAACTCCTGAAGGGACTTACGGTCTAAAGGTTCAGGAGAGGAAAGCTTTTTATTCAGCTGATCTAACAAAAATTCCTGGTACTGTATCATGTGAAATTGACAGTTTAAAGCCCTAGCAGAAAGAGTAGCAGATGTATAAACCTTTTTACCCCATCTCTCTAATGCTCTTGATTCTCTTTCAGAGGGTAGGGGGTTTTTGGCAGAGGCAGCTGCAACACCCTTAGGGCCCTGAGAAATGGTTTGTGGGTCTGCAGCGTGGGCCTTGTACAAGTGGAAGTGAGAATCCGGGACCCTGTAATATCTGTCAGGTTTGGCAGGGGCTGGGGGGAGAGAATCAGGGGCTGAACTGGCATCATTGTATGCATCATCAACAACTGATAGTACAGGTGGTATGGCTAAAGGCCTATGCTGTGGTAAGTGTAAAAAAGTCCTTCGCCTTTTCCTAGAATCAGAAAAATCCTGACCTTGCCATTGGAAATGTTCCCTCATTGAATGTAGAGTTTCCCCAAATGAAAATTCTTCTGGGGGGGGAGGCAGAAGGAATGGAGTCTTCTGCATCCGAATCCTCATAAGGTGAGTATGATCCTTCCTGATGGTCTGATAAATCTGATCCATCCGAGGAATAGTCAGAGGAGAGAGGTTCAGGGGGTTCAGTCCTAGGCCTCTTTTCAGGAGGGGGTTGTGAGGCCCTGTCTGGGTGAGGTTGGGATCCCCTGATCAAAGAAATAAGGTCCTCAGCAAGGCTGAGAATCTGAGAACTTGAGGAAGGTCTGTGAGGGGGAGCTTTTGTAGGTAAGGCCTTGGAAAGTTTAGCTGCTTTAGCCCTGGAGAAGGCCTTAATAGACATAGAGGCAGGGGGTCTAGCTGCCCCACGTGCCGGAGTAGAAATGTCCAACGGAATGGTGTCGGCCAATTCTTGAGTGCCAGCTTCTTCGGTAGGAATTTCTGTAGCCGACTCAGCCGGGGCCTCTGTGGCTTCGGTTGTCGGAGGCATGCTTGTGGCCGAAGGAAGAACCGAGGACTCGGTTTCAGCCGAAACCGAGACACTCGCGGTAAGCCTAACCGTGGTTTCAGCCGAAACCGCGGGCCGCGAGTGTCGGTCCTTTTCCTTGCGTTTTTTAGCTAAATGTGTAGTCGGAGTCTCCGACGGCATTTTATATGCAAAAGCAGGACCAAAAAACTCTTCTGCAAACTCCGACCGATGTCTAAGTGTCCGTCGGTTGAAGGAAGCACAGGCTAAACAAGCTGATATGTCGTGGTCTGGGCCTAAGCAAGGAAGGCAGTAAGAGTGGAAATCCTTATGAGGTATTTGTTTCCCACAAGTTAAACAATTATTTATTTTGTCTGACATCGGCTGAGGCAAGAAAGAGTCCCCAACGGGGTACTTAGCTTTTTTAGAAGTCTTCAGTAGCTGAAATATCTGGATCTGACCGACCGGCACTTGCGAACAGCTTCTGCTTCGGGCACCGCGCGGCAAGAAAGACTGAGGAAAATGGCGCCGGCTGATGCCTTTATACCCCAGGACCTATGATGTCGGGTGAAGTGCGACATCAGCCGAGGCCAGACCCAGACTTTGGAATCCGGCCGACCGAGGGCTGCCTGAGGCAGGACAACCCATATGTTATGACTGCAGATGCATCCTTGAAGGACATCAGCTTTTTGGTTAAGTTTAAGAAAATTCCTGACAGAAAATTCTAATAAAGAAAGCACTTAGCTCAGCCAAGCTCGAGACCACGTCTTTGCTTGGTAAGCGGCAAACGAGATCTGGGGAATTGGTGGTGGTGCATCCTGGGATATAGAATAGCTCAGCCAATTAGAGACTTTGCTCTATAGTATAGCATGCCGAGCCGAGGATCGGCTCCGAACCCATCAGTACAGAATGTAGGCGAGATAGGATCACATAACATAACATCTTACATTTTGTTTGAACTAACTTGAGTAAACATATTAAAGCAGTGGCAAGCCTTTTATTAATTATAGCTAAAAATAATTTACAACAAAATGGAAAACTAGTCTGAAGCCAACTTTAGATGACATTTTAAGTACAATAAAAGAGATGAAATAAACAGGTGGATATGAGGAAAGTGCCTAAGGTAGAAAAAACATGGATAGTGCTGGATTGCATAAAGTTTGCTGCATAGATTTTTGGAAATGTGATAATGAATCACTGTTCATTCTGGTTTTGGGTTGTGCCCTTTGTCTGGGGAAATGGGGTTTATTATTTTTCGCAGATAAAGTAACAAGTCAACTGCTAGAAAATTGAAGTGCACCATTCATACAGACTGCACACTAAGAGTGAGTAATTACCAAATAAAGCAGCTGATTTCCAATTAAAAAAACAAAATCAATAAAATATAGTTTGTGTTTTTTATGGTGTTTGGGATAGCAGGCAGGTGTTACCTTACAGAATGCTGTTTTTGCACAAGAGATTGTATAAAAGGTGACCTTAATAGTGTGGAGCTATTATAGCTTCTTAAGGAACAATTCACCCTGGGGATCACTCCAGTGGCTCTACTCGACAGAGGCACTGGGAACTAAGGTTGGGTGGCATGGTGCCAGGGTAATCCTATGGGCTAGGCTTGTAAATGCTCCAGGGCCATTAGTCTAGTACACACCTATGAATAACTTTGTCTTGTTAGGTGGGACAGTAATCATCCTACAGTAATTTAGAAGTAAAGCAATTGGGCTCTGGCTGCAAAAGGTTTTCAATGACATATCACAACAGCTGTACTATGACGTTTCCTATCCCATGCTTAAATCTGAGAATCTTATTTTCTGCATTTAAAGCAAAGCAGAATTGCAGGAGGAAAGCAGGGAAATAGAGAGTTCGTATTCTAGCTTTGGCAAAAATATGTCCATGGCTAGAGTCCACCCAGTTTCAAGTACAAGGAGATTTAAAACAATTTTAAGAGAGACCTTAAGCTGGTTAAGAACCTTATTAACCATTCGTTCTTTATGGGAACTAAAGAAAAGGTTGGTGTAATAAATAATTCCAAAATAACTAGAATCTAATAACTGGCAATATATTTCCAGTAGGGTCAGAAATGGTCGCAATGGTAATTTTGTTTAATCACTGTGGAAATCCAAGGATCGTGATATCACTTTTGGATGTGTCATTTGTCAATTTGAATAAAGTCTGTTCTAAACAAGGCTGAAAACATTCTGACAGCCAGGTTAGTTTAGTAATTAAATACAAGTTATTTGCTGATTTAAGAAAGATTTAAGAAAAATTTAAGAACAATTAAGTTATCAGCATAAAGAATACAACTAGTTTGAGAAGATCCCAAGGGATATCATTGACAGAAAATATGAAATGAAAAGAGTGAAACATTCAACCCTAAGGGACACCTGAGGATACCAAACCAATCTACATTCAGTTCTCCCAGAATAATAATTTTATGTTGTTTAACATGGTGGGAAATGTGTTCTAGGGTATCTTATTATCTGAAAGAAGATGGAGAGGCTTTATTTGCAGATTATATTTTGTACCTGATGGAACCAGAAAAGTACATCTCAGTGTTGTAGAATATTCTGAGACAGTTGCAAGTTTTTTGGGATATATAATTAATGAAGATAAAACAAAGGCTACAAAATGTGTGTCCACCAATGAATTGGTCCAGCAATACCCATATTTATGGGGACATGATAAAATGAAGTATTTAGGAGTATGGATTAATATGAGGGAAGAAACTAAACAAAATACAATACAGAAACTGATAAACTAGAAGCTCTTGCCTATGGATAGGGACAGCACGACACAAGCAGTAAAAATGTTTTTAGTCCGTTTAGTTTTATACACAGGTCAGGTCAGGCATATTTTTATCACCTAGAGGAGACATTGTATACAGTAATTAATAAAGAGTTGAAGGGTTTTAACTGGGAGGGGAAGAAGGCAAGAGTTAAGTAGGATAAGTTTATCCTCCCAACAGAACAAGGAGGTTTTGGATTACCAGATTTGAAATGATATTTTAGACCTACACAGTTAAGGTTCTTATATATAACACAGGCACAAAGCTATCATTCAAAGTGGAAAGGGATGATAATGAGGGGGCTAATTCAAGAAATTAAGGAAAAATGGGATTCTGGACACAGATCCTTAGGGATAGTAGTCAACTATAAGAGGCTGGAAGTATATGTAATGTCTCCGGAATGTTTGTGATTAGTTTTAATTATTTTGTTATTGATTCCCAAGTCAACAACAGCCAAACAGAATATTATTTTCATAAAGTAGCAGAAAGTATACTAAGAACTAAGCCAACATGGAATGGAAAAAGGAGATTTTGCAGACAGAGATGACTGCAATTAGGAGAACAGAGAACAGAAAAGAGGGGGGGCTGGAATTTACTAGAGGAGTCTGGCAAAGGAAACAAGGTCTTGGGAACAAATAAAGAAGGAAAGGTAATAGAATGGGAAAAGGCCAAGAAGGCATTTGGATTGAAGACTAGTGATTGCTTTCTATAGACAAAAAGAAAGAAATAGGCATGTGGGAAAATGTGTTATGGTCTGATGAGACCAAGGTTGAACATTTTGGCCACAATTCCAAAAGGTACATTTGGCGCAAAAACAACACTTTGCGTCACCAAAAGAACACCATCCCCATGGTGAAGCATGGTGGTGGCAGTATCATGCTTTGGAGTTGCTTTTCTTCAGCTGGAACTGGGGCTTTAGTCAAGGTAGAGGGAATTATGAACAGTTTCCAATACGAGTCACTTTTGGCCCAAAACCTTTAGGCGTCTACTAGAAAGATGAAAATGAAGTGGAATTTCACCTTTCTACACGACAATGACCCCAAGCATACATCCAAAATCAACAAAAGAATGTCTTCACCAGAAGAAAACTAAACTTATGGAATCTTCCAGCCAGAGCCCAGACGTAAATCCAATAGAAAATCTGTGGGGTGACCTGAAGAGGGCTGTGCACAAGAGATGCCCTCACAATCTGACAGATTTGGAGCGCTTTTGCAAGGAAGAGGGGTTAAATATTGCCAAGTCAAGATGTGCCATACTGATAGACTCATATCCAATAAGACTGAATTCTGTAATTAAATCAAAAAGGTGCTTCAACAAAGTATTAGTTTAAGGGTGTGCACACTTATGCAAACAGGTTATTGTACTTTTTTTATTTTTTTTATATTTTTTCCACCCAAGTTTTTCAATTGAATCGTACAGCTTATAGGTCACATTAAAGGTGGGAAAAGTTTTGAAATGATTTATTGTGGTCTCATTTTTTTATATCACAAAAAACTGGCATTGTAACAGGGGTGTGTAAACTTTTTATATCCACTGTACATATCAAAAAGAGAAATTATGGGAACAATACATATAGAAAAATATTTTGGAGTAGGAATGAGGTTTGACAGAAGCCAGCAATTGATCACGTATGTAATGATGTCTAGATTATATAAACATAACATGTGATGTATAATGTTTGCCAATGTGACTTTGTTAATATGATTTGATTATTTTATATAAATGTAAGTTTGCCTATGTCACAAGTGATAATTTTTGTTAGAATTAAAAGGGAAAGGCAGTGTTGTGTGTGATCCATTTTTATGAACTGGTTATTAGATTAGTATGGTGTTGGCTTCTTGAAAGTTGGTGTTGAGTCCATATGTTGTTATAACTGCTCACAATGAGATGCGCTATAAAAAGTTCTCTGAAGTGAGTAAATGGAGGAGAAGAGGTATGGGACATCAGGATTTATCACTACAGCACTTGAATGAAAGAAAAATGCTCATTAATAGTAGCATTGTCATAAGTTTAGTCGCTTTTTTTTTTTTTTTTTTTTTTTTTTACTGAGGATCACTTGCCTGTGATGAATAAAGGCTTGTTGCATTGCTTTGGAAAACTACCTAGGTTTCATGATTTTTGGAAATTATTGTGACTGAGATCATCAACGAAGTTTTAAGACTACTATTTTTCCTGTTTTTTAAGTTTAGTAGCTTTCAGACAAGTGAATAAAGTTGCTTTATTCTGGCGAAGTTTGCTAGTATAGAAAAAGATGGCTTGGTAGGATTGATGAAGCACACAGCATAGTAGTAGTATCGCCAGCTGGGCAGAGTAATGTTGTTAGTTGATAATGGGTGCTGAAATTCATGTGCAGAGTACGATGTTTGCATAGGCTGTGTGTATAGATAGTGAACGCAATAATTACTGTTACGCCTGCATCCAATTTTATATCATGTTGTGAAGTAAAAACAGGGTTGAAATTTAAACTGTATATGACAAAGATTGCTTGTGATGCGTTTATATATTTATCTTAGAAACAGACAGATTTTTACCAGGTATAAGGTCATTTTAAATCACTTCAGATTATTTAGATTTAATAAGGTCCTAGTTTTGTATGGAAGTTTGTTTTACTGTCCAATTAACCAAGTTATTAAGAGTTCTAAATTAAACTGTCATAAGCATTATTTTACAAACTGTATGTCTGTGGTTGGAGTGACTACAGGCAATCGGTATAGTTAGTTAGAAAATGTAAGCTTGTTCATATTTCACTAACAAAGTAATTGAATAACTGTTGAACTGACTGTTGAATGTAACAATAGGTTCCTCTATTTATTTATTTTACATTTGTTTACCGGGAAGGTCTGACTGGACAGAGCTGTCCATTTTCAGTGGAGACCCGGGCAGAAAAGCTCCAGAACAGTTGCTAACATACTATGCATAAAATATTTGCACATTCAGTTATAAAAATATAGCAGCACATTCAGTTATAAAAATATAGCAGACAACAATATAGGCTTGCATAAGGTATTTACATAAGCACAGTGGTTTAGACATACAATTAAAAGTATAGCAGGTAGTAACATTTGATTGTTGTTCATACAGTATGTTTAGTAGAGATAATCTTGAAGATGTACTGAAGATAAGAAAGGAAAAACTAAAAAGGAGGAGAATATAGACAAGTTCATATGAGGTGCATTAACATTTTAAGGAAAAGCTTTTCAACTTAGTCTGGAGGTGAGTTAGTGGGTATAGATGGGGCAGTGGGGAGTAAGTGACAGTGAGTTGGTAAGTAATGTGTGATAATATATAGTGCATCTGTGGGAGTTTTAAAGAGGTTGGATAGTGGGTAGGGTAAAGGAGTTAGAATGGGTCAGCCAGGTGCTAGGCAGTTACAAGTAACGTGTGATAATATATAGTGCATCTGTGGGAGTTTTAAAGAGGAGGTTGGATAGTGTGTAGGGGAAAGGAGTTAGAATATGTCAGCCAGGTGCTAGGCAGTTTCAAGTAACGTGTGATAATATATAGTGCATCTGGGGGATTTTTAAAGAGGAGGTTGGATAGTGGGTAGGGGAAAGGAGTTAGAATATGTCAGCCAGGTGCTAGGCAGTTACAAGTAACGTGTGATAATATATAGTGCATCTGTGGGAGTTTTAAAGAGGTTGGATAGTGGGTAGGGGAAAGGAGTTAGAATGTCAGCCAGATGCTAGGCAGTTACAAGTGCCTTCTTAGTGGATCTAAGTTCTCGGTTATTGGAGTAGAGAATAATCAGGTTTTGTAAGGTTGAAGTTTTGTCAGGTTGATACAGTATTTGTTGAGCTAGAAGTTGTTGATTTAGAGCTAAGGTTTTAGGGAGTTCAAGCCAGGAAAGCTGTTTTAGGGCCCAACAGTGGTGGGTGTGGTAGGAGGAGTTTGTGGTGAATTTTGCTATTTTGTTGTGGCATACTGATAGCTTGTTTAA